>NW_027069852.1:54053-150398 GCF_002906115.3 Quercus suber | reverse complement strand
GCGTAAAACCTCTCCGCCGCCCTCCAAGCGGTCAAATAATCCACTAAAGAATGTAGTTGGGATACATGAATAGCAGAAGACCCTCCAAGCCTAATCTACCCAAGTACCTAAGCCCTCCAAACTTCTTGCTCCAACGAGGTTACGCCGAACCTATTTCTTTTCTAGCTTCCTGGATTCCGCTACTTGACCATAGCATCAACCAATGTAAATTGGTTCCTTTCCAAACTGCTTCCCAAAGCACCAAATGGACCTTCTCACAGACGTGGGTGTGGTGAGACAAGGGTTTGATAAATGACCTCTCAAGGGTATGACAATGGAGAGGAAGAGAGTAGAGGAATTTGTAGAGTCTCTTTAGATGAAGATTGGGGATGAATCAATCTTGTATTTTTCTAGGGTTTTCTCTCACAAAATTCTCTCTGGAAGCTCTCTCAATATGATGGGTATAAGGGTGTATATATAGTAAGGTGAGAAGGAAATGCAAAACGTCAGTTTTTGCCAAACAGGGCAAGTTGGCGACTTGATCTCGCGGCTTGGCCGAGTCGCGAAATCAAGTCGCGATGTAACGGCCTGGCCAGACTGGAACTTTTGTCTTGTAGCGTGACAGCTGGCGCGACCCTTCAGCTTCCCAGTGTGCCTCTCACGTGATTGCCTTTTGCGGCTTACCAGTCGTGAACCACCCGCGAGTCCTAGTCTCGAGACTCTGTTTTTCTTGCACACTCTTGAGCTTTTCTTCACATCTTCTCACACACTACCCTTACAATTTTCCCACCTAAATACAGGGTTACTAAGTGCTAAATTACAAGCAAATTGATTACGGAATAAAGCCAATTAGATGGTTGATTAAATTCAACCTTACAGCATAGCTCTTCCAATTTTCAAACTAATTTAAACATTCGGATTCATTACAAATATAAATATAAAAGAAGAAAAAAAAAAGTAATTAACCTTTCTAAGCTTCTTAGTAACAAGTATTTTGGGTATAGTTTGTTTTAAGTTTTAAGTTTTAGCTGTTAACTTTTGTGTACAATTTTTTAAATCTTATTAATTCTTTTACAACCAACTAAGTTATGGAAGTCTCAAGTGCATTGTCAATATTTGTTTGTTTCTTTTGTTTAGGGGTGAACCAAATGTAAATTTGCAGGCTCTACGGCATAAAAAATGTGAACAAAAAAGAAACACTTCTTCAAATTTAATCTCCAAAGCCTAATTTTACTAGGATTTGAAGTATCAACATTCACATATAAGTACAATGAAAAATCAGCCTTATTTTTAACACATATCAATAACTGAGAACTTCAGAGCAGAGCAACATATTGTATTTTTATGACCTCTACACAATTTTAAATTCACAATTTAAGCATCCATGTAAAAAAACAAACCGGGTGAAGAAAAAATCACAAAAAATAACTAGAGCTTTCTCTCTTGATTAAAACATAGTACCATCACACCATTAAACATAAACTCAATCAAAATTTCTAAAATTTCTATAGACTTGTGAACAATTGCATCTCATCATAGGAATAACCAACAAAGCACTAAAATTAAATCCTCAGCAAATATAAACAAACCTAGAAACATAATCCGATTCCACAAACCAATTCAATCTCAAACAACAAATATAAAGTTTCTCAAAACAGAACCCATAAACCCACTAAAATTAAATCCTCAGCAAATATAAAGTTTTGACCTTTTTTAGAAATTCAAAACAGAACCCACAAACCCACTATTTCTCGGCAACCAAACGGTGAAACCCATTATATATAAACACTGTTTCTCACCTTTTTTTTTGGTTTTCACAGACCGCGTAGACTGATCAAAGCTCTATGGGTGAGAGTTTTCTACTTCGGTGGACTTTATCAAACTTTAGGAGGAGAGACCTGAGACGGTACACCTCGCTGTGGCTTTACTAGACTCTTCACCGAAGCTGATGAATGTGAGAGTGGAGACTGAGCGAGAGAAGAGGGTGACTGAGAGTGGAGAGGGTGAGTGAGAGAGGCCGAGGCCCTGAAGTGTGAGAGTGAGAGGGAAAGGGTGAGTGAGAGACCGTGAGACTAGAGAGGTGAGAGAGCTCTGTGAGTGAGAGTGAGTGAGAGACTGGAGAGGTGAGAGACTGTGAGAGAGAGGCGTTATTTTTAAAAAAATCTCCTGTTAAGCTCTGATTTCTCTGATTCTTCACACGTGCAAACTGAAACAGACAAGACAGGTGACCATAACTAAAAATCGAGTTTCTGAGACTTAGTAACCGAATCTCTAACCCTCGAGATCTAAGTGTCATCCACATCATTATCAATGCCAGGTGTACTCCAAATGGATGCTCGGTCAAAACTCAACTCTCTAAGACTCGAATTCTAGGTGTACTCCATGTGGCATTAGGACACGTCAATCTAAAAAAACCGAGCCTAAAATAGTCGATTTATTGAAGTAAAAATTGAGTCTTTCAGACTCGAGATGTTACTAATCAATATTCTTCTTAAACGGGGCCAACTAACTGTATAGTTGTACAATTATGGTTAAATACCAATTTCGTTCTTTGAATTTGAGGTTTGCTAGAAATTGGTTTGGTTGCTTCTTGGATTTGGGAAGAACAAAAAGAAAATTTTCTGTTAGTATTTAATTTAATTTTTTCTTCTTGTTTTTGTTTGTGATCTTTTTATATGGGTTTGAGTTCTTGGTTGCTAGGTTTGGTCCGTGAAGAACACAAAGAGCAAGTTGAAGAACATGAATATTAAGAAAAGAAAATTTTAATTAAAATTTTAAATTAATTAGATTTAAGGTTCTTCTTCAATTTTTTTTTTTTTTAAATTTCTGATGTGGCTTTAAAAAAAAATTAAAATGCTGATGTGGCATATAAAAATGTCAAATAATATTTTTTAATTATATTTTAATAGCCACATTAATACAACATCAACGCCACGTCAGTTAATAGGGTGTTCCGTCTGCCACCTAGGACTTTGCTGATAGGGCACTGACGGTAGGGACAAAAACGAGATCATCTTTTTAATTTTAGAAACTAAAAGCGGTGAAATTAAAAAATAGAGACTAAAATAAGAATCACCAAAAATGTGGAGATGAAAATGAATTTTTTGCCATTTTCTTTTTTGAGAGAAATAAGTACGTAGTACTTGGGCCCGTGATTACTTCTTCTTTTCATTTTTTTATAAAACCTACGCTACCTCAAGATCCCAACCTACAGGCCCACCCCAATTTGTAAATCAAACAGAGACTCAAGCCTAAAACAAAATGAGAAAGTAAAGCAAGAAATAGAGGTTTTAGAGGAATTCCAAACCTGAAGAAGCGGACTCAATTCACCGAAGGAGAAGATCTGAAGCCCACCGAAGAATCTTTAAGAAAATCACTTTCCAGTAACATACAATTTTTTTTTTTTTTTTGAGGTTTGAGATTAAATGTTTTGTGTTTTGATTTTTGTTTTATTTTAGTAAGAGATAGATTTTTCAGCTTATATGAGTGGGAGACTATAAAGTTCTATATTCTAAAGATGTTTTTCCTAGTTTTGCTTTGATAAAAGAAATTACTATACATAGTGATGGCTAATTTTTGGATTTTATTGGTTAAAATTGTCTCACTTACCTATTGAATTCAGCGGCCTACTATATACCCATCCAAATTTTGTTTTCTTACCCTTTTTTAAAATTTCCAACCAAATATTGATTTATTCCTTGTAGATTATTAATTCATTATTTGTGAAATATTATGATTCCGGCGATTGCGAGCAGGTTTAGCAAATTGGATTCAACAAGCAAACTGATATAATATATTAGTTAGCAACGTTTCCCGAAAAATAATATTTCCCTTATTAATTCATTATAGCCTGGAAAATGCTAAAATTATGACTAATTATATTATGAAGTTTAAAAGCAGTGTGACAATATATATAATTACTGTTAAATCAACATCATAATAAACAAAATATCAAAATTATATTTTTATTTTATATTTGAAAATTAACATAAAAATTTGTATAAATTATGTAATAAATTCAATATATATATATATATATTTTAGAATACTAAGTCCTTTAATACACACAGGGAGAGGAGAAAAAGCCTTAAAAATTTGATAATGGTGTATATCTAAAATAACCTATCTCTTAGATACACTCATACACACAGGCCTAATTCACAACCATTCAAGAAACTATAAGGTTTTGGCAAGTGACATATTCTTTTTCTTTTAGACTTTTACCTCAATAAAGATTATATTTATGCCAAAATATTAGTTCATTAAATGTGTCAATGGATTAATTGCATATAAAAATTATTTATAGGTGTGCATATTATATATATATATATATATATGTTAGCTTTTTTTATTATATTAGAATTCAAAAATCTCACATGGAAGACTAAGAGGTTCTGTTTGTTATAATTTTTTTTTTTTATTTAGGCTTTTGCTTCACATCTTTTGCACTCTTCTCCACAAAAAGATTAAAAACCTAGGAAGCACGGACACTTAATTTAGGATGCCGTATCGGTGTTATATCAGTGTTGTACTAGCCATTTTATGTTATAATTTTATCTGTGTCTGTGCTTCCTGGTTAAAAACAAAGGGTCAAGGTTGTGTGAGTCTTATTTAAATTTTTTTTTGGTGAAAGATTGCCCTTCGTAAAGTCGAAGCCTAGCCCATTAAGCTGTTAAAACAAACTGATTTTTTTATGGAGACCCACTAGCCTAAAGCACAGGCACAATAGAACACACAGACGAAACAAGTTGTTTTAAAAATGCTGGATGTGTTCAACATACTTTCACAATATGACTTCAAGTTGAGAACTAAAATATTTTTTATAAGAATATTTTAATATTTCAAAATATATGCATATTTCATGGCAAGATACATAAATATCACATCAAAATTCCATTAGAAGAACTTACTATTATCATAATTTAATAACATAAACATGACATCATAAAATTCTACAATATTTTCATAAGCCAACTAAATATTAAAATGATCACATTAAAAAAAAAATTAAATGATGTCATAAATATATATCTTATGCTAACTCCAAAGCATTAAAGAAACAAAAACTATAATTAAGCAAAAAAAAAAAAAAAAAAAAAAAAAGGACCTTATTACACTACATAACAAATATCAATAATACGGAATGGATTAAAATTATTTTATCATTATTTAAATTAAAATATTCCTACGTTGTTATTTTATCCTTAATTACACTTTAAGTGAAAAAGTGTAATGGACATTTGTGTGCAATTTTAAATTTTCTCTTTTCATGATGAATTGATTGCTTCAACTAATTTTTATGACAATTATACTATAGTCTAAATTCTTCGTATCCCTAAGATTAAAAAAATTATCCCCTTAATTATTTCGCATTACTTTAATTCAACAAAAACTTCTTCATATTATTGCGACATTACTTCATATTATTACTTCAGCTAGGCCTGTTCAAGAATTCACCGGCACCGACAAAACCACCTGAAACCGCGCCGATTCGACCGCTGAATGCTCCACCGAAGGTTCCCGGCGCGATGATCGGTAGGCTTTTTTTTTTACCGAAGTTGGCCGGTGCGGTGGTCGACAACAAGATCTGCAAACCGAAGAGAAACCGAACCGAACTGATATATATATATATATATATATATTTAACTTATACATATATAATATATAATCATTCATCAGTTTTAAAATAAAAGAAATTGAGAGGGAGAGAGAGAGAGAGAGAGTACCAGTTTGGCGTGAAACTGAGAGAGGTGTGAAACTGAGAGAAGCAAAGGAAGAACAAGGAAAAATAGGGTTTAGGTTAAGTAAGTTAGAAACGACACCGTTTCATTTTTTTTTATTATTATTATTTTTAAATCTGATTCAAAGCGACGCCGTTTTGGAACCATTTTAAAATTTTACTATCAGGTTCAAAACGACGTCATTTTAGTGTTAGAATTAAAAAAAAAAAAAAAAAAGAGGAATGCTAGGAACGACGTCGTTTTATTTAGAGGTTAGATTAAATTTGAAAAATCTTTAGTTAGACACAGACCTCTCCTCACTCTCTCTCATCCGCCTCTTTTGTCTCTGTCTCTCTACATCTCTGCCTCTCTCTCTCTCTCTCTCACCTATCTCCGTCGCTCGCCACCACTCACCAACAACGTCTTCTACAGCTTGATGGCAATGTTCTCCAAGCTTTCCTCTCTCTTCTCTCCTCTGTTATGGCTGTTATATAGAAATTTCTAGAGTATGTTTTGATGCTCAATAACAGGTATGTGAATTTGTGTAATGCTCAATACCTAGGCTACCTCTCCTTGGCTCCTTGCTATGCTTCTATAAATATTGAGAATTTGTTTGAAAATTTTGTGTGGAAATTAGATATATATATATATATATATAAATAGAACATGTTTTTTTTTTTGGAATATTTGGGTTGTTTAATAATTCTGTGTGGCTTGTTTGAGGATTGATATATATATATATATATTTTTTTTTTGCACCGAACTAATTGCACCGCACCGTTAGGGTGAACCAAAACTGGAGTAGACCGGTTCCTGGCTTCCTGCCCCTTTACATGTGAGGTGCGGTCAGGCATGAGAGAAACCGCACCCTATAGGTGTGGTGCAAAAATTGCCCCCATAACTGGCCGCACCGCACCGTGTACAGCCCTAACTTCAACATATCTTGAATATTTTATATAATTTTTTCACATGGAAGTTTATAATCTTATTGCACGATCACTTTGCAAGTCTATAATAAGTGTAGTCTCACTCTTATAATTCACACGTTGATTTATTTACCAATTGTGCATACCTTTTCTTTTCCTCTTTATTAAACAATGTGCACAGAGGAAAATTAGTAATGAAGTTACAACCAGAGCCACTACCATAATTGCCCGCCTCCTATTGTTGGCAAAGAACCACTTGAAATGATCTGGAAACAAGAAAATTTCTCCATTTATGCAACGATTTTGAAAACTATTTTTACAATTAAGACGATAAATTGTAATTATAATAACATCAACCTTAAATAGGCATACTCCCAATATTATTTTTATCATGCATCAATTATAAAATCAATTATTAAAAATGGCAAAACTTAGGTACAGTACTTTAGTTACAATACCTTAGGTTTTCTACTTAAAATTTTGACACTTGTCTAATTTAACATCCTAACTAAACAGCGTTAAAACTAAATTTTTTTTTTCTTTTTTCCTTCTTCCTTTTTTTTTCCAGTACTGCAAAAATCCACGGTTTTGCCTCATTTTCTAATGGGTTTCAAACCAAAAAATGACCTTCTCCCTCATTTTCTCAGTAACCAAACAAGAAATATCAAAAAATAAAAGTCAAATCTACTGGGTTTCAAACCAAAAAAGGGACCAATTTCAGCTATACCCAAAACTTCCACACTTAACATCAATAAAGCTGAAACAGATACACATACATACAAACACACACCAAGAGAGAGAGATAGAGAGAGAGAAAGAATCATAGATCAGAAAAGAGGACAGAATCATAGATCAGAAAAGAAAGAAACAAATACAAATACGAGTAGTGAAGAAATATAGAGAGCTATGGTTGGTTGTTGACCAACGGAAAGCATGGGAGAAAGAAAGATTCACAAACGAAAAAGGACAGCAAAGAGGGATCCGTTTTATTCCTCTTCCCTCTCCTACCCTCTTCGATAAGTTGATGGCTATCTGCCCACTTCTCCCTTTCTTCTTCCTTATAGTGTGCAAAGAAGCATACGATTGACATTATTTGGCAATTAGAGGTTTTGAACTTAAATCTTTATAGATCTCTTCTAAAAATAAAAAAAATAAAACTTTATAAATTTTATTAGACTTTAGGTATCAGTTAGTCACTAGACCAAGCACTAAGGACTTTTTATTTATTTATAAAAGCACTAAGGATTGAGATACACACACCGAGAGAGAGAGGTATGAGAGATATATATATATATATATATTTTTTTTTTTTCTTTTTTGGGCTTTGGGTTTGGAAGAGAAGGGTCATGAGTGGTTTGGAAGAGAAAGGTTTTGGGTTTGGAAGAGAAGCTATTTGCAGGTACAAGAAAAAGAAGGAAGTATGGGTTTTGAGTTTGGAAGAGAAGGGTCACGGGTGGTTTGGAATTGGAAGAGAAGAAGATATTTTTATTTTTAACGCCGTTTAGTTAGGATGTTAAATTCGACATGTGTCAAAATTTTAAGTAGGGAACCTAAGGTACTGTACTAGTACTGTACCTAAATTTTGTCTTATTAAGAAATATAAGAGTGATATTGTTGTGTGCATGTATGGTAAAACAAAATAAAAAATTGCCTCAAATAATGTCTCAGTAAATTATCATGTACCTAACTCAAATGCATCAACACGTACATACAAATTTTGGCCCCCATCGAACAGGACCAACACTCTCGTATCCATCAATTCACCATACCATCTCATGCAACCAACTTCCTCTTTCACATCTATGCCTCCATACGCCGTGCAAGAACAATTCTCCAAGCATTGTCGCTCACACTCCTTCAAACTCAGCTTCTCATCGACTCGTGCAAATGAACTATCCGGAAGCTTCACATTTTCCACCTTCACAAACTCTGCAACACTCTTGCAAATGGATGCCCCCCCCATGCTTCTTCACACACCCACTTGTCGCATTTCTCGCAGACCATTCACTTGGTGATCTTGGTTCGAACCCAGGTAGACAAGTGCACTCATATTCAGTACCATTTTGAACTTGACACTTACCAAATGCACCACACTTCCCATAATTGTCACACCGGTCCAATGGCACTGTCCCCAGAATGTCCCACTCTTGATCTGAATTTACAGTCACAGAGCATTGAATTAATCCAGATCCATCCACCACCAATCTTGAGAATAATGATGCGCCTGGGTAACGTAAGCCCCAAACTGTAGAAGTCTCATACTCGTTGTTAAATAAATTGAAATTCATGACCGAATTATTACTTGACAGTGTTGGTATTCCGCTCCATCCAATACCATTCCAATGACCAGAACGCCACCACAAAATGTTACCTTTGTACAAAAACAACTCTGGGGAGGAGCTATTGGTATTGAGAATAAAGGAGAAATTCCCAATTCCTGGATCATCTTTGGACTTCCAAGATGTTAGAATTCGATTTAGACCGGTCGTCCGATCCAACCCAAGTTTCATGCTTGGAAGAAATGTATCAGTTGGATAGTCAAAGCTTTGCCATAGCACCTCACTTGTTTCATTAAGAACAAAGACGAGATTTCCTGAATTAGTGAGCTGAGCAAGAATAATATTGTCGTTTGAATTTGTGACAATATTTGTGGACCAAATGGATTTCTTTCGATCCTCGCCATAGAGTACTAGGTTTCCATGAAGATCAACTGATAGAACCCCGGAAGTATCAGTGATAGGATTGTCTCTGTTTGCAACCCATGCCACGGGTTTTTCTGGAGCTTTATAAAACCAAATGCCAACATACCGGTTGGTGGACTCTCCGGGAGAAAAGAAACCAAGCGCAAAGGTTTCTCCGTTAGAGACTAAAAGGTCACCATCTCTGATGGGTTTGCTGATGGTTAAGGTGTCTTGTAAAGCGTCAAATTGGGGAAGAAGGAGTACAAGCAAGGTGTGTAGAAGGAGAAACCCCTTAGTAAAATACATGATCATGACGAGTAAGGTTGTGTGTAGGTCTTTTTGCTAACTAGAAAAAGAGGTTGATTAGGTAAGGCTTTTCAAAGTCTTGGTATTTGATGCATATATGTAATTTGGGTCAAGGGTGATGGGAGGTTGGAAGGTCCGACTCGGAGTTGATGTGGAACACTTCTTAACCTAAGGAACGGAAGAGCGGATGTGGAACCCAGGGGTGGGATTCACAAGCAGACTGATGAGTCAACAATACATGTGCTTTGGAGTTGCCCTTTGTCTAGGAATGTTTAGGTCCTTGTGAACGGAAATTTTTAGAAATGGCTACTATATTTCAGCGGGTGTCAAGTGAATGCTAGCAACATGAGTTCCATTTAAGGGCAATATTGATAAGCTGGGCAAATTGGCAGGCTAGGAATAAGGTGGTCTTCGAAGGTCTTCAGCTTCATCCCATGCAAGCATTGAAGCATGCAGATACTGGATGCATGTTGGATTTGATGGATACGAAAGAGGGTTTCAACCTTCAAGTGGGAAAAACAGAAGTA
Source organism: Quercus suber (assembly GCF_002906115.3). Classification (NCBI taxonomy): domain Eukaryota; kingdom Viridiplantae; phylum Streptophyta; class Magnoliopsida; order Fagales; family Fagaceae; genus Quercus; species Quercus suber. The sequence goes on along the minus strand of NW_027069852.1, from coordinate 140,259 downwards.
AAAGAAAGCGGAGGAAGCGAAGGCAAAGGAAGTTGCAGTGAGGCAAACGCCTCTTTATGCTATTTATAGTCTTATATATGCATATATATATTCTATTAAGTATTAAATTGAGAATTCCCCAGCTCATTTTTGTAAGAGCTCCCCCACCGCCTGCTTGGTGAAACAAATATTTTAGGACCAAGTTAAAAAAAAAAACAAAAAAAAAAAAAAAAACCACAATTTTTGTTGGAATTATTCATGTGATAAATTGTGAGTAATGAAAAAAAAAATTAGCAAGTCTATGTGAAAGTAAAAAAGCAATTAATTATAATCTACCATGTAAAATAGTACAAAAATTATGACTTTTTATTATAACAAAACTTAAGTACAGTACCTTAAGTGCTGTTCTTTAGATTCTTCTCTTAAGATTTCACCACGTGACTATTTAACTAAAAAATACACTTCATTCTCTAAAGAAAAAAAAATTTCATGGCAAAATTTTAAAATAAGAATTTAAGAAATAACATCTAAGTACTGTTTTGCTTTTTTTTTTTTTTTCTTTTTTCTTTTTTTTTAATGTAGTATAGAAATCTAGAATTACTTTGGCTCGAATTTCTTTTCAAACTTCAAAGTCACAAATTTTAGTCTTTTCCATCATTGACTTGCTTTTTTAGTTTTACTATGACCTTATGATTTGAAACTCCCCACTCTCGTTACGCTGTCAAGCTATTAATTTAGCTTACGTAATAAGCTTTTGTTTTTCCATTCCCATTTTTCATAAATCTCACAACAGCCAATTATTAGAGGGATGGTTGGTACATAGTGTGACAGATTTTACTGGTTATTACAATTTATCCACAGAAAATTTCTCTACCTTGCGCCTCAAACATGATGAATGTTGCTAGATCTATACGTGTGACATTGTCTATTGTTTACCAAGTATCGATTTGGAAATAACTTATTTAATTTTTATCCTAAAATATTATAGATAAAAGATAAATAAAATAAGCTGATTAATTTTCTTTTTTTTATTGAAAGTTCCCTAACCAAAAAAAAAAGGTAAAGTAAAGTGAGACACATAATAAGTATATGTGCATAAAAACATAGCATGGGACCTGCGAACAATACTCATGTTTTTCCTTCCTGACCATGCTTATTGACTAGAGACAATACCCATGTGAAGAGATAAAAAAGCTATCTAGATGGGAACTAACCTTCTTCGCTATGGGACCCACATGGGACCTACCAGAAATATAAATTTAGCAAAGCTAGTTTTAACCGGAAGATTTTAAGCAAAAGCTAGTTTTAAGGAGATAGATTTATTTATTTATTTATTTATTTATTTTTAACATCCCCGTATATAGATTTTCAAATTCAACCTGCGTGTTCAACTTTTGTTTCTTCTTTCCATTATAATCAATTTGACTCCATTGCCATCAATTGTCAAATAGTTGGTTGAGTTTTGACTATCATTGTCATCACCTCCACCTAGTAAAAACTTATTTTTCTACTTTTTCATTTCTATTTATTTATTTATGGTTTATGATTTTATTTTTTCCTCTAATTTATTGAATCAATTAACAAATCATCATGGTTAGTAGTCTAATTTAGCTATTTTAAATTTTATTTATTTAATGATTGCTTATAGTGAGATTTTGATATATTCGATATCTATTAGTAGTATGTCTTCTTTTATATGTTAGTCTAGCTTTGTTTTATACTTGTATTTAATTTTTATGAATGTTATGGACTTATGGTAGTTCAAAGAAATAGGAAAAACTTTGGGGGAAAATGACCTTAAGATGCTTAATTGGTCATTTAGTCTTGTTATTAGTGTTTTGCATACTAAGAAGAATTACACTGATTAACAGTTTTTAACAAAAATCTTTCATTATTATAGGAAATTCTTGGTTAATTCGACTAAACTAATGCACGAAGATATGTAAGTATATGGCACTCAGCATTTTTCTTGCATTGCAAATTAGTATGATAGTTTAGCATCAGCCCCTCAAAACAAATTTTTAATTTATTGCTCCCCCCCCCCCCTCCTGTTTGTATTGTTTATGTATGTACGTATTGTTACTACGTATCACATTGTATGACCTCCATCCATCCAATTCTTTCCTATCATCTCATCATCTTCTCAATTCATGATTAAATATGTCTAGGATACGTAATAAAAATTTTCATATATATTTTTTAATTATAATTGTGGTGTCATATTTTAATTAGTATTAATAAAAGTGATATGAGTGGTAGATCCATGTGCATGTATTAGTATGGTCTTTCTAAATCAGTAGGATTAAGTTTATTGTATTATTATCGGACAAAATTATGATTTTGGTCTCTACATATTTTAGGGTCACTTTCAATTTGATCCCTACTTTTTCCAACAATCAATTTGGTCCCTATTATTTTTATAACTAATGTTAAGTTAGTCCCTACCAACCACTAGTGCACTTGAAACTTATGCAGTTGATAAAATAATAATAAATTAATAAAAATCCAAAAAGCAAAAATGAATAAAAAAAGTAAAAATCTTATTTTCTTTTTCTCACTCCTAATAACCTAACACCAAGAAAATCAAAATCTCTTAGTCATTTTCTTCTCTCACAGTATGGAACAAAAATGATAAATATGATGAGAAATTACATTATGATCGATTTAATTTGTTCTGTTTTTGTAGGATCTGCACAAACCCTAATTAAGGTTGGTGTGGTGATTTTCTCAACATCAGGAAAGCCCTTTTCATTTCGTCATCCCACAGTTTGAGTACGTGGCCAATCACTTCTTGAGACAAAACCCACCACCAGGTCAAGGTGATAACACCCATCCCTTAGTGGATGCTCACTGGAAGGTGAGAATCAATGACCTGAACCAGCAATACAATGAGTTACTCAGTCAAATCCAATCTGAGGAGTGGGGAAAATCACTAATTTATTTATTCAAATGCTAAGGTGGCATTTTTAAGGTCTATTAAAAAATTTTTAATTATTATTTTATTAGTTAGGTAAGTTTCAAGTGTGGAAACAGTCCACGGTCTGCCACTTAAGTGTTTTTCATAGGTGAGTTGACCATAGAAACTAACTTGACAACAAATTAACAATTTAAAAAAAAAAAAAAATACTAAGACCACATAAATATACACAATTTTTGTCATAACTCGCCACATGACAAGTTAGAAGTGGTAGAGGTATGGACCTACCACCATATCTCTACTACTCACAACTAGCTACGTGATGAGTTAAGGCAAAAGTTGTATAAATCTTGTAGTCCTAGTTTTGCTCTTAAAAATAATAATTATCAAATTGAGTTTTTGGAAAAAGTAAGAACCAAATTGAAAGTGACCCTTAAATGTAGGTAACAAAATGGTAATAATTAAACACAAGAACATAGGGATTTATGTGGAAAACCCTTTTCCACTTGGATGGAAAAACCATAAGACAAACTCGTAATCAATCCACTATTATAAAAATCAATTATAATATCTCCTTCTCATGTTTGTGCCTAACTTTAGATCTACATCAAGTATAATAATATCACTTTTTAGAGATTTGTGTGAACTTATTTGAGATCTCCACTCACTTTGACTACAACAACTCTCTATGGTTGTAACACTCAAAAGATCTCTCTCTAAAGAAAATCCTATTTTTCATTCTCGTGTATGTGTTATGGCTAAAAAAATTCTCATTGTTTTATTTGCTTTTACACACTAATTTTCTTCTTATTATGCTCACACTACGACAATACCTTTCTCTTTTTCTTCACTTTGCAACATCAAGTAAAGCCTCAAGAACTCTACTTAATTTGTATGCTTTACCAAAAAAAACAAATGTAGAGAAAATCCAAACGTTGTTGTTTCTTTCTTTGCACTACCTTCCAAGCAAAAACCCTTTTTTTTCCCTCTTAGTTTCACTCTCAATTCTACAACTACTTTTTCCTTTTCCCATTATGAAAGACCCTTGGGCCAAAACCTTCAAATTCTTCACAATATAGTCAATTTCTAAGAATTTAATTTCTATTCAATAGTTAACGAAGAGTGCATTTTTTTTTTTTTTTTTACAAGGATTAGCCCTTTTTTAGGCACCAAACAAACTAAAAAAAAAAATATGAAAACTAATTTTCCCTTCAAAAAATAAAAATCCACTTAGCTTTCAAAGTCTCAATAAAAATTTAAGGCAAGTTGTCAAAAAATTTATATCTTGACTCAAAAAATTTTTTTTTTTCAAAAAGTCTTTCTTTCTTTTTGGTATGGTTCCACCTTAAGGTCCTTAATGTCCAGGGGCAGCTCCACGTAGAGTCCACAGTGGTCATTGGACTACCTTAACCTAGAAAAAAAATAATTATTATGTACAAATTTTAAAAATTTATGATTTTTTATTCATAAAAAAAAAAAAAAAAAACTTTGTGACCACCCTAAATTATTTTAGGCCCAACATAATAAAACTTTTGACAAACAAACTTGGTTGTAAACTAAGGCTATAACTACAATTAATATATTTTTTTTATTAGATGTGAATTTTGACAAATCCACAATTTAATTACATTTTTTTCTTATATCCTCTATACTTGTAAAATTTCAAGAAGATAAAAAAATCAATAGATATATCATCAATCAAATGTTTAAATTTAGAGTTTTTGTAGTCTAAAATTATATTAAAAAAAATAAGTTTATAGATCAAATAGTAAATAACATCCAATTGGCATGAAATTTGACATGTGTTTTAAGAATATAAAGAACATACAATTTAACTGTTAGATTTTCAAAATATGTAGTAATGTTTTTAGTGAGAGTTGTAGCCTTAGGCTACAACTAAATTTATAGCCAAATTTTGTCCTTAATTGAACTTTGGTCCCTTTAATAATATATTAGATCCTTACAAATAAAAAGAAAAAGTCCAAGAAAAAGATTATTAAACTAAAATTTAATAAAGTATGGGTTACAATATAGCATTTTCGATTGACTAAGATCTACTACACATTTAGCTTTCTTAGTTTTCCACATGGTTTAAATTGTGTAGAAGGAAAAAATATAAGTACATGTTTTGAGGAGAAATAATTTTGTAATAGTAAATTCTCATATATAAGTGTAGTGATTATCAAAATATAAATTGTTGTGGTTAGTTCTTACATAAAAAGATGGAACCAAAATTTTATAACATTCTCATTAACTTCTCCAAAAATGCATACAAAAAACTTTTCTCTAAAAATGAAAATAATGTTATTTTCCATATGAAATAATCAAGATTCATTGCACGTTCTAATCAAAATTATACATTCTTTATATATATATATATATATATACATATCTCACTATATTATAATGTAAAATAAATTATATTTCCATGCAAAGGAAAAAACTTATAAAAATTAAAAATATAGATAGCTTAACTCAATATATATATATATATATACAATATATATATATTATACTATATCAATTATACTTTGTCGTTTTCATTGGGTTTTGGATTTTTTTTTTTTTTAAGTTTATACTTTTTTGGAAAATAATTACATTATTTTGAGATGAGATTGAGACTAATACTTATAAAGACTCAACTACCATTAACTTATAAAAATTTAAAATATAGATGACTTAACTTACAAAATATATATTATACTATCACTTATACTTTGTTGTTTTCATTGGGTTTTGGAATCAAAAAAATGTTTATACATTGTTAGAAAATAATCAGGCGATTTTGAGATGGGATTGGGACTAGTAAGTATAAGTCTCAACTATTATTATCATTTTTCACTTAACAAAAAAATGATGTCAAAATATCTAGAACTAGTGAAATAGAATAAGGGAATCAATCGTAATAAAATAAAATAATTTCTTTTAGCAAATAATTTTTTTTAAATGAAGAAGAATAAGATCATAGTTTTCAGACTCGGACCGTTCAAAGAATCGAAAAATAGAGAGGTTTAAGGTTTTTAAGGTCGGACCAAGGTTCCGTCGAGGTCGAACCGTGATGATGTCATAATTAATTTAATAATTAATTAAAATACAAATAAAGGTATTTTAAATATATAAATAGTAGCAAAATTGATTAAAAATATCTAAAAATAATTGAAACAGAATTTAAAATAAAATTTATTGATATTATAAGGTGAATATAAAATAGTACAACATGAATAAGCATTAAAAAAATATTTCATAATAATCCTACAAGTCTAAATTATTTTGATTAAATAAAAAAATTACTTTTGATTATTTTAGTAAATTCACATGCAAATGCATTATTCTTTAATCAAAATTGAATTAATCAAAGGAAATAAATTTAGTAATATTTAATAAATTGAGAGAGATGTGATAGAATAAGTTGAAAAATTAAAACTGACATAAATCTATAATAAATATAATACACTTCATAGTTGTTCACAAGCAACATGTGTGGTGCGTTGGTCATGATGCTGGACTTGATTCTTAAATAAGGCATAGGTCTCAAGTTCTAAACTTCCACGGCTCCCTTTTCGGGTTGAACCGGCCCAAGGTTTCTACTAGTATTTCAGGTTGAACCCCGGTTCAAGGGATTCACTCAAAATAGGCAAAAATGGGTAACTAAGCCTAACTATCCAACTATATAGTTAGTTGGCCTGGTTTAGAAAGTATATTATTTACTAGCATCTCGAGTCTTTAAGACTCGATTTTGGCCTATAAATCAAGTCTCAAAGACTCTATTTCTATGGTCTAATCACGTCTAATGTGGCATTTTTTCCACGTGGTGAGCATCTGAAAATCGAGTCTCTAAGGCTCGATTTATAAACCAAAAAAATTTGAAGTCTCATGTACCAGCTGAAATACCCAAAAACAAATTTCAGAAATCCCAGAAACATAACAATCCCACACAACAATCCAATCTTAGAGACTCAGATCAAAGGGAGAGAGAGAGCTCACCTCACCAGCGCGCGGCCTAGGTCGCGCGCGGCCTGGGTTCTCCTCTGGGTTCTTCTCTGATGTTCTAGGTTCTTCTCTAATGAGTTTTGGTGTGGCCTGGGTTCTTCTCTGATGAGTTCTTCTCTGATGGGTCGCGCGCAGCCTGGGTTTTTTTTTTTTTTTTCCTCTGGGTTCTTCTTTGATGTTCTAGTTTTTATAAGGGTTATAAATCGAGTCTTAGAGACTCGATTTTCATGCGGTCGCCACATGGAAAAATGCCACATCAGATGTGATTAGACCATGGAAATAGAGTATTTGAAACTCGATTTATAGGCCAAAATCGAGTCTCAAAGACTCAAGATGTTAGTAAATAATATACTTTGCAAACCGGGCCAACTAACTATATAGTTGGATAGTTAGGCTTAGTTACCATTTTGGCCCTCAAAATATCTAAATATCCGGTTTTCATATATAAAAAAAAAAACTGGATTTGTGACCGGTTCATGGGTAACTCGGTCCGATCGGCCGGTCTGGTCTGGTTCTGATAACGTTGAATAAAGATATCCACCCATCATTAATCCTTGGATTGAGGCTTACACTCCACCTCAAATCAAAATGAAGAGTAAACCCAAACAATTATGTTGTACTTAGGCTCACATATGTTGGTGACCACAAAAGTAAATTTGTACCTTTTAATCCAAAACAATAATAAAAATAAAAAAATTATTGTAACTTTTGTGACCTATTTCTCTCACACTTCACCCTGCTAATAACTGTATTATACTGCAGGTTAATTTTAATTTTAATTTATTGGTTTTATTATAATCATGATGGAATAACCATCTTTTTTGATTGTGCAATTGCAAACTGCAAAGCCTTTTGAAATGCTCTCTTATGGCTACTATATATGTAACTTTTTTTTATTCATTTTTTCGGGAACCGGCTAATGTGTGATTTAAAAAACACCTAAACAACGTTAGCAAATAAATTAGAACAAAATATAGTAAATTTGGACCTCTTGTTTGGAAAACCAATGAAGCTATCCACGCAAAACATACACGTATAATTGTTGGTAGTGATTTCATCATTTCATCACAAGTTCTAGACTATACTATTTTGTGTTGTAATATAAATTATCTTCTTCCTTTTTCTATATATATATATATATATATATTTTTTTTTTTTTTTATTGGCAATAATTTTATATCATAGGTATTATATTCATACACACAAAAAATAATAGAATAGAGAAATCTTAGAGGAAGTCAATCCTACGTTAATGGCAAAAAATTAGTGCATTGCTTCATATAGTCTGGGGGTTTAGCGACCATCAATTTCAGAAATTGATATTTCATTTACAGAAGTTAACATGTCTCTATTATTGTTAGTACTTGTCGAAATAAATGCTGGTTGTTTTGGAGAAGGAATAGGTGTGTCATTACCCAACATGAAAACCACTGTTAACATGGTTGGCCTATCTCTTGCATGTTCTTGCACGCACAAAAGCCCAATTTGAATGCATCTCAAAACTTCATTAGCAGGATATGTCTCACCTAGTGACGCATCCACAATTTCCATGACTTTTCCTTCTCTCCATAGGTCCCAAACCTGCAAACAACATATTTATCATATTAGGCTAAATAAGATATGCCTAATTTTGTAGTCATTGTTTGCACATGTACATGTACTTACATGTTCATTCAAATATGGGGAGGGACCATCACGGTAATAAGTACCATTCTTTTTACCAACAATTATCTCTAGTAGCAACACTCCGAAGCTATATACATCTGATTTTATTGAAAATATTCCTTGCATTGCATACTCTGGTGACATATAACCACTGTCGTAAAACAATAAAAAGGAAATCATTGAGCCTTGCACATTATTAAACAAAAAAAATAAATAAAAGGGATCAAAGATGGCCCTTTGGGCACTAAAAAAGTATATAATATTAGAAACGCAAGATGAAAAATGACATGAAGACATCTCATAAGGATATTTTGCAATAGCAATTCGGGAAATTTGAAAGTTAGCAAGAATCAAGGAGATGATGGCAATCTACAGTCGAAGTTAAAGAGAAAAATTAGCAACCCAACATATCTAAAAGATAATGTCCCTTGATTAAGGCTAATCAGTCAATCAAGTACATATTTAGCAGAGGAGCTATTAGTGTTGATTTGTTGTGAAAATGTTGTGAACGAGAAATTATTAGACCCACCAAGAGGATTGCTGACGTGGTCCTCCCAACTAATGAGACAATGACATCTATGCAAATGTGTGAATGAACTTCCTAATCAGCATAAGGAATAAAAAATAAAACTTACCAGGTGACGTCACATTTACCTAAATAATAGCATTTTATTGGTTGAAAGATTAGGGAAGACCACGTCAACAATCCTCCTAGTGAACCTAATAATTTCTTGTTGTGAACATAGCATTTTTCTTCAATTTTAGTACATGGTATAGTAATTCTCCTAATTTGCAGCAAATTGGAGTCCAATGAAAATTTAAATGACAATGTCTATCTTTAGTGGAAGTCAAAAAGTAAAAAAAATTTGGATAGAAGCAAATCACCTCCTTAGAGGCTGTTTGGCAAATATTATTTTTGCCAACTTATTTTACTATTCAACTTATTTTTACTACTATTCATAAGTCATACTGCACTTTTTGGTACTATTCATAGGTCTCACTATACTATTTTAACTAATTTTTACCTTTATCTATAGTACTTTCAGCAAAAAAATTTCAGTTACAACAAAATAAGCAAATCATAAACAGACCTTTAATTGATTTCCTTTCGCTTATTTCTCTTATCAACATTTTAGTTGACTTTGGAATCTTATTTGAATTTGAATTCTTTACTAGGATTAAGTTGATTTCCTTTCCATGTTTATTTTTATCATTGAAAACTCGAAAATGTGTTGAAAACACAAGAGCAATTTAGAAACCCCAATTAAACTAACAGCTCGATAGATTTTACACTATCTAAAGACTAAGTGCGGAATAGTGTAAAAGCGAGCGGATAAACAAATAAGCTACTCTAATCCATAAACTAAGCAACACAACAGTATAATGGAATAAACAAGAGTAGGGAAGAAGGATGCAAACACAGAAAATACCGAGACGTGTTCTCGAAGAGGAAACTGAAGAACTTGGTGAAAAACCTCTCCGTTGCCCTCCAAGCAGAAATTGATCCACTAGACAATCAGTTGGGATACATGGGTTAACAAGAGACCCTCCAAGTCTAATCTACCCGATGTACCTAAGCCCTCCAAGCTCCTACTCCAACAAGGCTTCTCGAAATCGTGTCTTGTCTAACACCCCGGATCCCGCAACAAGCTCCATGTCGCATTTGCCATTCCAAGCTTCTTCCAATACTTCCCAGCAGCACCAAAATGTCACACAGCACTCTCAAAGGGTGTGGTAAATGTTTGGGCTATCAACCTCTCAATGGTGTGGAAATGGAGGGGGAAGGGTTGAGGAGATACCACAAGCAAGTGTATAGAGAAAGGTGGGGATGATAATCTCTAATTAACAATGTGTTTGGCTAGGGTTTTTCTCTCTGAAGCATTCCTCAACAATTGTGGGTAAAAAGGGTATATATAGGATAGGCACAGAAAGTGTGAGTCATTTAGTACAGGCTAGCAGAACAGATAGCCTCGCGGGTGTCTCGCGGGAAAGCCTTACCCGCGAGATACTTGCGAGACATAGCTATCTCCACCTGGCCTGACTCTTCGCATTCCAGCATGTGCGGGCACATGTTTCACTTCGCGGAAAGCTAGGTCTCAACATACCCGCGAGAATTCTTCAGCCTCCAAATGCTTGAGTCTTCACACTCTCTCTCTATCACACAACCCTAATAACAAATCCCACAATATATACAACGTATAAATGATTGATAATAATTACAATCAAATTTGGCATGGAATAAAAGCCAACAAAATCCATAACTGTAAATAACAACTTTATAATCTCCTCCTTTAGCTATTCCGTGACAAAACCCTAAAACAGACTCTAGACTTAAACGTGAGTTTGGGAACAAAGGCAAAACTCACTCACACCTAATTCTAGATTCTGATAAGCTCTTGAAACATATGAACAAGTATCTTCTGAAAAACAATAACAAAATAATATCATTATATGCAGAAAACTTGAAATGCATATGTAGCAAATATAATGAGATCAAGCAAAATGGAATAAAACAATATACTATGGCAAGATCAAACAAGTAATCACTATACAAAAGTAATTACTATGCTCATTCACACAAGGAATGAACATCCGGACATGCAAGATGATAAGCTCATTTGACGAGTATCATTTGCAAATCCAACACTCAACCAATGCAAAATACACGAAGTATTTACATTTAGGAAAAATCCTACTAGGGCACAAGAGTGTTCATCACTCAACCAATGCATAGAATGTATATGCATCTAGGAACAATCCTACAAGGGCACAAGAGTGACGTACTAACGTAAAATTTATGACATTAAACATCAAGTACACAAGCATAAAGGCTGCATAAACAAGGTACCGCATATGCATGGCACAAACCATAAAAGCCTACAAACATGCAATGAAACAAACCCTTAAAGCTTACAAAAGTAACATGGGTACATGCAAGATATGCTACAAAGCATAGAGAATATCACAAAAGAAACTACTGAAATTATACTTAAATAAAAACAGAGTATCAAAGCTTTAAAGCATAAGCAGTAAGCATAAAACATCAAACATAAGAACTGGTGGCTTCTTCTCCCCCTATCACCATACTCCCCCTATCATAGGTCACCGTACTCCCCCTATCAATGGCATCATCTCCCCCTTTTTGTCATGGAATAGCTAGTCATTCTCTTCTAGCTTCTGTTGAATTTTGTCCAACTGAGTTTGGAGTGATGTGAACCATGGTTTTCAGACCCGGACCGTTCATTGAACCGTAAAAGAGAGAGGTTCAAGGTTTTTAAGGTCGAACCGAGGTCGAACCGGGGTCGAACCGTGATGACGTCATAATTACTTTAATAATTATTTTAAATATATATAAAAACATTAAATTAATAAAAAAATAGAAAAATTAACTAAAATAATCCAAAACAAATATAGATAGTATTTTTTATAACATAACTTTCATAATACAAATAAAAATTATAAAATTCTAAAAAGCAATAGCTATTGAGTTTCTAAATTATTTTTAAGTCATGATAAAGCATAGTTTAGTACACAATAATTTTTATTTTTTATGCAACCCAATAAAATAGTTAAGAGACAAATGAATTTATTTGCACATGGCCAAGCCCATTTGATTGCCCATCATTTTTTTTCCTAAGTCTATTTGAATAGTCATTGTTCACCATTTATTATGAATTTATTAAAAAAAAAAAAAAAATCAAAACCAAGAAGGAAGTGCTTGACAGCAAGCAAGCACTTAGTAGTTGACAGTGACATTAAAGCACGCAGCAACAAAGAAGTCTCTGAAAGCAGTGAAGAAGTCTACAATATTTTTAGCAATACTTTCACAATAAAATTTATGTGAAAAATTGTTACTAATTTTAATTTGAACCCACTATTAAAATTATTTTTTTTACTCACTAATATTAACTAATAACAATTTATTACTTAAAACTTATTGTAAAATATTGTAAAAATATTGTAGTAACATTTAATTGTGACTCTATTCTATTTATTCTTTTTCCTTCCGTTGCTTGCATCCATACGTTTCTTATCCTTTTATTTTCTTTTTCTTTTTTCTTGCTTTTTTCTCCTCCACACACATATCCCCATCCCACTAGTCTAATCTTGGTTTTATTTTTCTGGAGTCTTCCTCCAGAGTCCAGAGAGCGTGTCTTGCTTTTTCTAATCTCTGTTTTTATTTTTCTTTCAGCTTTGTCTTTCTCATTCTCTTTCTCTCATGCTCTCACCTGCTCACACACACATTACCAGCGGAGAACAAAGCCAAAATTTAAAGCTTGCTTCACCCAAGAGTTTACTTCACAGTTATCACTTATCCTTCTCACATATTCACATCAGGCTTTCTCAAAAAAAAAAAAGAACATATTCACATCAGAGAAAAGAGAAGAAAGCGAGAGAGAGAGAAGAATCTGAAGCGGCGCTGGTGGAGATCGTGGAGATCGAAGGCCTCGTCCACCGCCCCACCGCCGTTCGTCCTCCTCCCCACCACCAGATTGGGTCAGATCGGATTGATCTTCCTTTTTTTTTTTTTTTTTTTGTTCATATTTGCTTGTTCTGATTCAACTTTATTGTAAGAATTGGATTTTTTTTTTGTGTTTGGATTATGTGAGACATTTTTTTGAAAGTGAAGCAAAGAGATTGAAACAAAGATGAGATGTTTTCTGGGTCAGATCAGACGTTTTCTTTTTCTTTTGCTTTTCTGTTTTTTTTTTTTTTATTTTTTTTATTTTTTTTTTCAAGGTTCAGATTCAAAGGGAACCGTGAAAAGCGGTCTGAATCCGGTTCTCAGAACCGTGCGGTTCAACCGCGGTTTGAACGGTTTCCTGCTTTTTTGGCATAGGCCGGTTCTTATGCCTAAAAGAACCGTAATTGTGAGAGGTTCACGGTTTTTCCGGTCGGACCGTACGGTCCGGTCCGGGTTTCAAAACCATGATGTGAACTGTGAATCAAGACGTCTGTGGTGAGTGTACATGATAGTCGCCAGCCTGGACATCTTTGTACTCATCTCTTGAAAAGCAGTGGAGATATTGTTGAACTGTTCATCATAGGTACGAGTTGCAGAGCTCGAGGTTCCCGACGGTGCATGACTTTCTTGCTTGTGTTCTTCTTGGTGTAGCTCATACTCGCATGGAGAAATCGAATGTTAATTGGATTTGGCCTTGTATATGGACGCTCATCTTCCAATGGACGAACACCTTTGAGCTTCAAAATCCTTGAAATAAGATGACAGAAAGGAATACAATTCCTTGAAGTAGTCTGATCAACTGTTTTGGCCAAAATGTGAAAAATATGAGAGCACACATCAATCTCTACGTCAGTGATCAGATCATTCAAAAACAATGCTTGACCAAGATTCACATATCCGGTGCTAGACAAGGGATAGAGATTGCTACACATGATCATTGAGAGAAGTATTAATTCGGGAGAAAGGGATGCCACATTGATTGACTTCTTATTGAAGGAGAATTCCAAATTGGCTCCTAAAGACTGTTTGAGATAATCTTCATCTAGGTTTTGCTAATCATATACCGGCGGTATGGGGAGTATTGGCATGTTAATGTGTAGAATTTCCGCCAAGTACATTGGTGTGACAGAAAAACTTTTTCCTCGAACCCAACATTTTATCTCTTCTTCGACAACAATGGCATTGGCATAGAATTCCTTAACCATGTTCTCGTATGTATCCTCGAAAGTTGAAAGCAGATAGTTCCAATCTTTCATGGCAAACCAAATGGGTATATTTGTGTCCTTGAGTGATGGCTGATCAACGCCCTTTTCAACTAGCAAAGAAGCATCCCGAAAGAGGTTCTTATAGGATTCAAAAGCAGCATAAGACCTAAACAAATTAGGATAAAAAATTTTCCGTTGAAAAACGAGCTCTCTTTGGTCTAGGTGAATCGGCATCAACATCAATGATCAGCTCTTTCCTTTTGTTGTTGCCACCTTTCACAGCTGAAGTCTTGAATGGAGACATTTGTGCAATAGATCACACAAAAAAACAGGAAACATGTGCACAACACACAGTACAAAACACAGAACTTGATTAGATTCAAGTTAGTTCAAAACAAAAGTAAAACTGCATAGAACAGGACATAATCAACTCCAAACAATATGCTGAATGCATAAACACAATGCAAGAAACTAAGTAATTGTGCATGTGTGTGCATATGTGTGCATGTGCTAATGTGTGTGGGTGTGTGTGTTTATGCATGAGAGTGCAGCATTAGATGCATGAGGGGTGGCTAGGTGTGTGCCTAGTGTGTTCAACATGGGCAAAGAGTATGAAACATATGACCAATGTCCATACTGAGTAAAACATGGTCAAACAAGTGAAAACCCATAGATTGAAATCACTTGATTCCAATTGGCACAAAAATGTCACTCGGACATTTTGTCAAACACCTAGCATGCACAAATGTACTCTAAGTATGAACAATGCATGAACATAGTGAAATCATGCCTAAAATACATGTCAAAATGCCACAAGGGGCCAACACAGAGGCACAAACATCAAATGGGACACAGCCCAATCAAAGAATTTGAAAAATTTTCACCCAATTTAGAAAAACATTCAAATTTTCGAAAATCCCTAAATTTTTGAAACCCTAACGAAAATTCTGCATAAACTAAGAGAAACTTGAAGGAAAATGCTTTAGAAGACATACCTTGAAATTGAAAATGCAGAAAAGATGCTTGAAAATGATGGGTTTTGATAGAAATTGAATTTGGGTTAAAAAGGATTCGAGAGAGGTTGAGCGAGGGAAGTTTTTGTGATTTGAAAAACTGTCACATCAGCAATATAAAACTGAAAACACGTGTTTTTTGCGGATTAGGGAGTAGCGAAACAGTCGCGATACAGTCGCGAGAATGGCCACTGAAGCATAAAAACTTTCGCGAGAAGCACTAGGTAGCAAGACAGTCGCGAGATAGTAGCGGTAACTTCTGTCTGAATTTTGAAAAATCCAATTTTTAGCCAAACAGCATTTCGCAAGAAGCTGTTGGTCGCGAGATAGTCGCGATACAGTTGCGAGAGTTTCTGTGTGACATGAAGAAGAAAAAAAATATTTCCCTCAATCCCTTTTCGCGGGAAGCTCTAAGTCGCGAGCCTTTCGTGAAACAACCCCTGAACCAGTTTTTGAAGAAAAACACAAAAATGCATTTTGAACAAAAACAAAAGACAAGAAAGTATAAAATCACTTTCAAAAACAAATAAAACACTCAAAAATCTTTTTGGGTTTGATCAACAAGTTCTTGAGCATACACATCACATTTTAAACATATACAATCACACAAATGAGATATGCATTGATTGAATTAAAGTCTTGTGAGTTGTGTGTAAGAATCGAATGTGGAATAGTCTACAAACTAGAGCGAAGCTTCAATGATCAATTCAATCAAGTCATACACAACTGATACGAAATCAAGTGGACTATCTCCATTATATAAACGAGTATATATGACCTCCCACACATTGAGTATAAAACTTAGGAGCTTTTCATTTGGCTTCTACAAAAGGCAAAACAATTGGTCCATTTTATTTTGTTTGGACAAAAACATCTCATTTTGAGATTTGTGCTTGAAATTTATGATATTTCAACATTGATGATTAGCCTTTGGCTTTTTGAGTACCAAACAAAACACATTAAAAAAAGTCACTTTCCCTTTTTCCTAATCGAATACTAGTGTGTGCGATAGGCTTTTGCAGCTCAATATCTCTTTTCATTTGGAGATTTACATTTGGTAAGCATTTGTTGCAAAAATATAAAAATAAAGTGGAAAGAGATATAGACACAAGTTTATGCAAGTATCAAGACCAACAAGACCATTGACCAATCATTCATGACAACCTTGAAGATCTATTTACAACAGTCACATATAGTGTTCAAGATTTCTTCCACATAAAAATAAGTGCATACATAACAAGCCAAAATCGTAAATGCACTACGCCATTAGTACGAAGGTACTAGGCCAAACTCACACATGACATACACAAAACAAGTGATCAAACTTTTGAGATTTTTCAATTTTATGGGTTTTTGAATTTTTGAACACACCTAAAAACAGAACAAGAAAAGTAAGATCAATAAAAACAGTTGAAACAAACCAAAACAAATAAGAGAACAAAAAAAAAAATGAAAGCAATGCATGAAATGATGCAATAGCAAATGTCCCTAAACATTGGAAGTATTTATGCATGGACATGTTATAATGCTTATCCATGAGTACCCCTCTTCACCCACACGTCATGTGTGTTAGGGGTGATATCCTTGATGGATTGGATACGAGAGTTTGGACTTTCAAACCTCCTGGTGAAACTCTCCAAGCAGGTGGTGAAGGCCCCAATCATCTTTATCACGTCTGTCATTCTAGGATCCCGGTTTTGGCTTCTTGATTGCTCGCCACCCCAAGATCTCAAGTCATTTTTCCTTCCTTGTGATCGAGGAACGCTTGCATTGTTGTCTGCCCTCAACTTTTGACAGTTGGGTCTAGTGTGTCCTTGCAGTCCACAATAATGACACACATAATCTGTCCTAGGACCCCATTGTGATCTTGGGAGAGATCTTCCTCTGGTTTCAGGTTTGACCACAGATTGATTTTGGGGCTTATTCACCATTCTTTGCTCAGCCACATTCTTCTTCTTTACATCCTTAACTTTCTCAGGAATGGGCTCTTCTACAACCATATCCTTGGTCTTCACGAACTTCACTTCTTTGGTGACTTTGGTTGATGAGCTGCTCCCTCCAGTATATCCCAACTCGGACTTGTCTAAGGAAGGTTTTTGAGATGAGATAACATCATCTAACTTCTGAGAGGAGACTCTCTCTATCTTGGCATGAGCTTGCACTACCTCTTGCTCAAGAAACCTCACCTTCTTATAGGCTTTAGATAGCTCGCCATTAAGTGTCTCAATCCTACACTTAGCCTCCTTGTATCTGACCAGCAGGCTTTTGTAATCTTCCTTAACTCTTTTCATTTTCTTCACAACCGCCTTTGCCACCTTTGTATATTCACCTGATTTCTCAAGGAGTAAGGCGTAATTTTCTTGAAGATTAGCTATATTCTCTTCCTCTTCAGCATCTGATTCTTCTACAATTCCAATAGACTCTGAATCAGAATGGTCACCAAGCTCCTTCACATGTGCACCCAAATCATCCGAGGAATCCACATAAGCAATGGTCATAAAGGCAGAGTAGTTTCCCTCTCCATCACAGCTCTCTTCCGAGTTAGAATCAGAAGAATCTGAATCACTGAGCGTTGTGGCATAAGCCTTGCCTTTTCCCCTCAGAAAATTTGGACACTCCTTCTTTAGATGTCTATGGCCATTGCACTCATAGCACACAATGTCTGAAGGAGGTTGAAAATCCTTCCCATCTTTCCTCTTAAACTCTTTCCTATCACCTCTTGAAGATGAAAACTTCCCTTTGTTGAAAGGTTTCCCACTGTTCTTCATCTTCAAAAATTTATGGAAGTTTTTCGCAAGAAATGTTACTTCCTTCTCCACTCCATCTTCTTCGGAGGAATCATCCATTCTTTCGGTAATAGTTTTAAGAGCAAGCGATTTACTCATCTTATGGGAAGGTTATCCCAGCTCATATGTTTAGAGAGACCCAATTAGTTCTTGGATTTTGATCTCATCCAAGTCTTTACTCTCTTCTATGGCTGTAACTTTTGCTCTAAAACTTTCAGGCAAGGACCTTAATATTTTTCTCACCACCTTAGTATCTTTAATCTTCTCCCCAAGATTGAGTTTAGCAATTACAATTTCATTTAGCTTCCCATAGAACGAATCAAACGGTTCATCATCACCCATCTTGAGCTCTTCAAATTTGGTAGTAAGCATCTGAAGTTTTATGTCCTTAACTTTCTTTGTACCCTCATAAATGGTCTCTAAAATCTCCCAAGCTCCTTTGGCTACTGTCATAGAAATCCTGTGGAATTCATCAGGAGACACAGCACAAAAAATAGCATTTAAAGCTTTACTATTAGCATTGGCTACTGCGAGAGCTGCCTTATCCCAAGTGGACTTAGAATCCTCCGGCTTAGTCCAACCTATCTCAACAGCATCCCAAGCGGTATCTTCTATAGAGCATAAAAATGCTCTCATTCTGACCTTCCAGAAAGCATAGTTGTTCCCATCAAAAAATGGTGGAACAATGAGCGATTGAGACCGGTCCATCTCAAAAAGGGTCAAGGATCACACTCAGGTATTCAAACCACAGCAAGTGTACCCACTTTGATACCAATTGAAAGTTCGAAAATGTGTTGAAAATACAAGAGCAATTTAGAACCCCCAATTAAACTAACGGCTCAATAGATTTTACACTAATTAAAGACTAAGTGCGGAATAGTGTAAAAGCGAGCGGATAAACAAATAAGCTAGTCTAATCCATAAACTAAGTAACACAACAGTATAATGGAATAAACAAGAGTAGGGAAGAAGGATGCAAACACAGAAAACACTGAGACGTGTTTTCGAAGAGGAAACCGAAGAACTCGGCGAAAAACCTCACCACCGCCCTCCAAGCGGAAATCGATCCACTAGACAATCAGTTGGGATACATGGGTTAGCAAGAGACCCTCCAAGCCTAATCTACCCGATGTACCTAAGCCCTCCAAGCTCCTACTCCAATAAGGCTTCTCGGAACCGTGTCTTGTCTAGCACCCCAAATCCCGCAACAAGCTACATGTTGTATCTACCATTCCAGACTTCTTCCAATGCTTCCCAGTAGCACCAAAACGTCACACAGCACTCTCAAAGGGTGTGGTAAGTGTTTGGACTATCAACCTCTCAATGGTGTGGAAATGGAGAGGGAAGGGTTGAGGAGATACCACAAGCAAGTGTATAGAAAAAGGTGGGGATGACAATCTCTAATTCACAATGTGTTTGGTTAGAGTTTTTCTCTCTGAAGCATTCCTCAACAATTGTGGGTAAAAATGGTATATATAGGATAGGCACCAAAAGTGTGAGTCATTCAGTACAGCCTAGCAAAATAGATAGCCTCGCGGGTGTCTCGCGGGAAAGCCTTACCCGCGAGATACTCGCGAGACACAGCTGTCTCCATCTGGCCTGACTCTTCGCATTCCAGCATGTGCAGGGCACATGTTTCACTTCGTGGGAAGCTAGGTCGCGACATACCCGCGAGAATTCTTCAGCCTCTAAATGCTTGAGTCTTCACACTCTCTCTCTATCACACAACCCTTACAACAAATCCCACAATATATACAGGGTATAAATGATTGATAATAATTACAATCAAATTTGGCACGGAATAAAAGCTAACAAAATACATAGTTGTAAATAACAACTTTACAATCATTATTATCATTCTTGCGCTCCATGTTTGTAGTAGGTGGACTTTTACTATAAAAGGGTGTATAGGGATCTTGGAAAAAAATGAATCTTTTGTATTATACCTTTAATTATGCCTTTTGTATTATACCTTTCGAAAATCTTTAGATTTTCACCAAGAGTTGCTATAGCACTCTTTTATCTCTCTCTCTCTCGCTCTCTCTCTCTTCGTCTTGATCATGGCTTGACAACCCATTCATCAGAGTAAAGTCGTAATGTTGACTATTGTTTCATAATTCATTCCGCTGCATCATTATGCCGTAATTGCAGGTTTAACTACCCTCATGTCAAAAATGAATTATAAAGATATTCTTGAAATTTTTCTTAGAAAGACCTGCAATTTGTAATATTCTTTAAATATGAATAGTCAAGAAATTGGATAGAAAATATAAATATATATTTGTTTTCTAGCACACTTACTATGTTCCAACAACGTGATTTGTATTTACTTCAATTTGGTCACCTCCAACAATTCTAGCCATACCAAAATCTGATATTTTTGGATTTAGAGTATTGTCGAGTAGAATATTGCTGGCCTTTAAATCTCTATGGATAATTCTTAATCTTGAGTCTTGGTGAAGATATAAGATACCTCGAGCAATTCCACAAATAATCTCAAATCGCTTTCCCCAATCTAAACATGACCTTTTTGTTTCGTCTGAATGAAGAGATTTAGATTAGATTGAGTGTGTGTGTGTGTGTGTGTGTAATCTCATAATATGCTTGTAATTGGAAGACCACTTTCTAGTGATGATGAGCGAATTTTATATGAAAAGAGAACATACCAAAAATAAAAGAGTCTAAACTTTTATTAGGCAAGTACTCATAGATTAACATCATCTCTTCCCCTTGAATGCAACAACCTAAGATTCTCACGAGGTTCCTATGTTGGAGTTTAGCAATTAGTGCAACTTCATTTTTGAACTGTTCTACTCCTTGTACCGTGTGTTTTGATAGTCTTTTTACCGCTATTTCCATTTTATTTTGTAGCAAACCCTGAAATTAAAGCCCAAATTTCATGTTGTCATGGTGCACAATTATTGAGAGAAATTCAACTTAGTGAATTATTTGGGCGCCCAATTTCACCTAACGAATTCATGATCAATGAATCCCTTTAAACATTTTGGATGGAATTTATGATGCATTAACAAACTTGAAATAAGATTAATCAATTTTCTGACTGTTTCTAAGAGACTACCTTATAAACTGAGCCAAAACCACCTTTGCCAAGCTCGTTAGCAGCAGAGAAGTTATTTGTGGCTGCAATAATGGTCTTCAAATCATATTCTGGAAATTTTGAATTGCTTTTAGATCCATCGAATTCACTTCTACTTGGAGAGTCTTCGAAGTTTGGTAAACTGGAGTCAGTGCTTTGCCTCTTCGCTGTCATAAAACAAGTAACAAATGAAGTTACCATATTTTTCCAATTATGAATTCCCACACAAAAGCCCCATTTAACGAAACTGAGGAAACACACTAAAAGGTACTGTTCGGTTGGCAAGAATTTTGATTCTTGAGAATCTAAAGATTCTCGTGAGTTTAAACTTTTGGCTTGCTTGGATTTTTATTAAGGAAATATTCTGGATTTTATTATGTTCCTGTGAATGGGAAACATTTATACATACATACAAACATTCAATTGCATCAATAATAGGAGAAAAATTACAATTCACATAAGCATAATTATGGAAAATACTAGGGACACAAAAAATCCAACAATTATTGCCATAACTTGTCACATGGCAAGCTGTGAATGGTGGGGGTCAAATGGTGGGTCCACACCTCCACTACTCATAACTCGCCACATAATAAGTTGTGGCAAAAGTTGGGAAATTTTTTGTGTTCCTAGCATTGCTCAAAAATAAATTAGAGGAAAATAAGAGGAAGAATTGAAGTTTGTAATTTTCTATATCATTGACAGGATATCCCACTGGGTTGCTTTTATTGAGCCTTAACAAGTATTACTCTGTCCTAAGAGGTAAGTGGCTCTGGGTAATGAAAGTTCCTCAAGCCTAATGATGGGATTGGACAAACATCCTATGGCCAAAATGGGCATTTGTCGCTTTCACCTAAAAAATGTAGCAAAATGCTCATGTTCTGAAGCTATCTAGAAAAATGCCCCTGTTTTGAAACTCAGTTTTTAGAAAATCGGTTTTTAGAAAATCGAGTTTCAATGAAAAACTCGATTTAATGAAAATCGAGTAATGTGAGAAACTTGAGTTCCTTTTTTTTTTTTTTTTTTTTTTTTTTTTTTTTAACTTTGGCTGCCACGTGTCACTCATCGGCTGAGCAAGTCGTAGAATGCAACTAGGTGTGTCCAAACAAACTCGTGACTTGACCCACCCGCCCAACTTGTCCCGAGAACAGGCCAACCAACACCAGTGACGATCAACAACAGGTCTCCGTGCCCAAAACCCGAGAATGGTAGGTCTAAGCATGAGAAACTGATTTTCAACCATCTACACACCAGAAAGTCATCGTTCTGTACCGATAATAGTGGTTTACTGGTGTTTTCTATCTGATCTATTGAGATCTATTGAGATCTCGTTGAGATTTGGCCTAATCTCTTTAAGATCCAACAGCTCTCGACAAAATCTAGCAAAATTTCACAACTTGAATCTAACCGGTATTCAAGGAAAATCCAAAAACCTGAGCCGACTCCTTTTACTAGTCGACAGCGAGTCCAGGTATGGGAAACCAAAGTGATCGGGTCGGTTTTGGGTTAGGCACAAACCTGACTCGAACCGACCCGTGAACAGTCCTAAATGCAACTTTGACCAAAGTTGACCGAGTTCAAGTACATTATACCCCAAATACAATTTAGCCCAAAAATAAAAATTACATAAAAAATGGGTAAATACATTAAAAAAAAATGGAAAAATACATAAAACATTTAAGTTGAATTAGCCAATAAAAACATAGACTCAACAACTATCCCCTCCTTGAAATTTTTCTAAAATGCGATAGAAAAAGTTATGTATGACTTTTCTAATAATATATATATATATGTATACATATATATATATATATATATNAATCCTAAAAATCTATTTGAGAGTTAAAGACTGTCATCCATCAATCATCTATTCATTTCTCTTAGTTTTCTTCACTCTTTTCCCTCCCAATTTCCATATCCTACGAAAGGAACTTAGCCCAAACACAATCTGCACCCATTTTGAGTGTAGAAATCTGTTTTGGTGTATTTGGAAAGCATTCGGTTTATACCAATTCTTGGTAGGTGCAATTGCGGGATCCAAAAAACTAGCGAAGACAGGACTTAGTGAAGCTAGAGCTCGGAGTGCTCAAGTACTTTGGGTAACTTAGGCTTGGAGGGTTTTTGTGTATTCATGTATTCTAATTGATTTTCTAGTGAATTATTTTGGCTTGTCGGGCAACTGAGAGGTTTTTCCACCTAGTTCTCCTATTTTTCTATTTGATAACACATCACGTGTTATCTCATGTTTGCACTCTCTTTCCCTTACTCCTTGTGCTTTTAATTGTTTGTAAATGTTTATCCATGCACTTGATGATAGCTTTGGTTGATTAGTTAGCTTATCTCTTATACTCAACATTTTTTTTACTAATCAGACCATAATTTAAAATTTTGGGGTCTTAATTAGCTCTAATAATTCTATTGGTGAGCTATCAGTATGCCTATAGACTATGTTGTTTCTTATGGACCTTTGTAATACTTGTATGCTTATATCAATAAAATATCTTTCATTTCATTCAAAAAATAATATATAAAAAAATATTTAAGAAGAAGAAGCAATTATATATAACTTTGGCTAAATTACAATAACCTACCTAGTAATTTATTGAAATGGCACTTCCCCTAGACATTTGTATCAATGACATTTGAAAGATACTAGATGCAATTAACTAGTAGTATTTAGACCCCATAATCCATTTTTACGGCTTAATACTCAATTAATCCTAAACTAAAATTAAGACCAAATTTATGTGATTAGCAAATTTCATATTATATGCATACAACAAGCTAGGACAAATAAAAAGGAAGCAATATGAAATATGCGCAATAAGAGATGGCAAATACACAAAACCACCGAGACATATTTTCAAAGAGGAAACTAGAGCACCCGATGAAAAACCTCTCTGACAACTCTAGTGCCGGAATCTCCACTAGAAAGAATAGTTGTAGTACAAGGATGACTATATATCCTCCATTCCTATATCCTCCTAAGTACTTGAGTCCTCCAAGTTTTAGCTAACAACTGGATTCACCAAGCTATTTCTTTTTCTAACTTCCTAGAGATTCGTTGTTAAGCCATCAAACTTATAGGATTAGGATTTCAAGCTCCAATGGCTTCCATACCCTCATGTAACTCACAACACTTTATATTTGGTGAAGGAGATGAAGGTTACAAATTTCTTTTAAATGTAGGTCATTTTTGAGAGGAGAAAAGAGAATATACAAGAATTTCTGGTTCAAGGCTTAGGTTCACTCTATCTCGACCGAAAAAATAAATAAACAAATAAATGGATGGGATGATGAACAAGCTTCTCTCAACTTTCAAGGATGATTTCTAATTTTTTTTCCCACATCCTTGGCATGTAGAATGTGTGTCCCTTGGGTTATATGATAAAGCAAGAAAAACAGGGTATAACAAATTAGTCAGCTATGTATGCATCTTGTTCACAGCTTGGTCACAAGAAGGTCGTGAGCAAAGCTCCTAACTTTGGCTGCCACGTGTCACTCATCGGCTGAGCAAGTCGTAGAATGCAACTAGGTGTGTCCAAACAAACTCGTGACTTGACCCACCCGCCCAACTTGTCCCGAGAACAGGCCAACCAACACCAGTGACGATCAACAACAGGTCTCCGTGCCCAAAACCCGAGAATGGTAGGTCTAAGCATGAGAAACTGATTTTCAACCATCTACACACCAGAAAGTCATCGTTCTGTACCGATAATAGTGGTTTACTGGTGTTTTCTATCTGATCTATTGAGATCTATTGAGATCTCGTTGAGATTTGGCCTAATCTCTTTAAGATCCAACAGCTCTCGACAAAATCTAGCAAAATTTCACAACTTGAATCTAACCGGTATTCAAGGAAAATCCAAAAACCTGAGCCGACTCCTTTTACTAGTCGACAGCGAGTCCAGGTATGGGAAACCAAAGTGATCGGGTCGGTTTTGGGTTAGGCACAAACCTGACTCGAACCGACCCGTGAACAGTCCTAAATGCAACTTTGACCAAAGTTGACCGAGTTCAAGTACATTATACCCCAAATACAATTTAGCCCAAAAAATAAAAATTACATAAAAAATGGGTAAATACATTAAAAAAAAATGGAAAAATACATAAAACATTTAAGTTGAATTAGCCAATAAAAACATAGACTCAACAACTATCCCCTCCTTGAAATTTTTCTAAAATGCGATAGAAAAAGTTATGTATGACTTTTCTAATAATATATATATATATGTATACATATATATATATATATATATATGGATTCTCGCTCATTTATACAAATATCAAGGGAGGAGTGTCACGGGTCCACAAACATTAATGAGAGAGTATAATTTTGTCCATAGCGTGGAAATGAATATATATTAAAAATGAAGTACTATGTTAGAAAAGTCATAGTGTTAGAGAGCTTTGATTTATTTGTCGCATTGAGGCCCTTTTTGATGTATATTATTATTAGGTTTTTTAAGACTTTCTCTTCTCTTCATGTATGTGTGTGTGTATATGTGTGTGTTAAAATACTTAAGTTATGTTTGATAACAATTTTTGTTTTTTATTTTTAAAAATTTGTTTTTGGGAATATAAAGAAAAAAAAAACAATTTTCTTGTATTTTTTAAACAAAAAACATGTTTGATTAGTTGAAATTAAAAAAAAAATAGTTTTTTGAAAAATATAGAAAATACTAAAATACGTTGTTATTAGGATTTAAACTCTAGTGTTAACTCATTAAATGAGACAGATTTATTAAATCAAATATATGTTTTCGTTGACTTTTAAAAACTAGAAACTGAAAATAGACATTTACATTTTTTCAATTTCCATCACAAATTAAGTTTTGAGAACAATTTTTGTTTTGGGTTACCAAACAAGTTTTTTAGTCTCAAAAATAGAAAATTATTTTTGAAAACAAAAAATAAGGAGAAAAAATAGTTACCAAACGTACCCTTAGTATTCTTTAAAAAAAAAAAATTTATTTGGTGCATCTAACCAAATCTCAAGGGCGAGTTTTATATCTTGAAATGTTTGGGAAGTGTTATGTTGTAAATCGTCAGAGGAGGTTGATGTAATTTTCACGAGAGTTTGGCTTACCTCCAATACTTTTTTAAGGACATGTCCTTTTGTTTTAAATAAAAAACATGTTTGATTAGTTGAAATTAAAAAAAAATATATAGTTTTTTGAAAAAAAAAATAGAAAATACTAAAATATGTTGTTATTAGGATTTAAACTCTAATCTTAACTCATTAAATGAGATAGATTTATTAAATCAAATGTATGTTTTCATTGACTTTTGAAAACTAGAAACTGAAAATAGACATTTACATGTTTTCAGTTTCCATCACAAATTAAGTTTTGAGAACAATTTTTGTTTTCACTCCATTTTGGGTTACCAAACAAGTTTTTTAGTCTTAAAAATAGAAAATTGTTTTTGAAAACAAAAAATAAGGAGAAAAAACACTTACCAAACGTATCCTTAATATTCTTAAAAAAAAAAAAAAAATATTTGTTGCATCTAACCAAATCTCAAGGGGGAGTGTTATATCTTGAAATGTTTGGGAAGTGTTATGTTGTAAATCGTCAGAGGAGGTTGATGTAATTTTCACGAGAGTTTGGCCTACCTCTAATATTTTTTTAAGGACATGTCCTTTTGTTTTAAATAAATAATGGCAAGTGGTAGTGGGTTTTAATTCCTACATTTTATTTAGTTAGTTGGTGGTGTGACAGTCTCTCATTAAAACAAAATGAGATTCCTTTTAAAAATTACTGAAGGTAAGCCAAACATTTTTCCTGATAGAGCTTAATGGTTATTCAACTATGACAATGATTTCGAAATTAAAAAAAGAAGAAGAAGATGATGAATTTCTTTTCTTCTTAGTTGTAATGAAAACACAAATTATAGTTGAAGATAAGACCCTAAGTTAATCCTTCAATTTCTTTATTAGAAATATCAGGAGGTGTTAATTAAGTTAAAAAACTTGTCTCTTAAAAAAAAAAGTTAAAAACTCTCCCATCCAATTAATGATTTCTATATACATAGAATGATACTACATATTTAGGGATTTAGATCCTCTAGATTTCTTAGGGTACTCTACCAAATAAATTTTCTTAAATCTTAACCATTCTTTAATGATTTAATGGTCTAGATTCTACCATGTTAGCATTCCACTAAGAATAATTTTAATTGTTTTTTTTTTTTTTGCAACATTATTTTATTATTTTAAGAATATTGTTAGTGGAATGCTGATAAGGCAGAATTTAAACCATTAAATCATTAAAGAGTAGTTAGGATTTAAAGAAATCTATTGGTAAAGTACCTTAAGAAATTTAGAGGATCTGAATCTCATATCTAGTACCTCCTTACTAATCAATTAACAATATCTATATTTCTCTTTCAAAAAAATATTAATGATATCTATATACCCATCCAAATTTTGTTTTCTTACCTTTTTTTTTTTTTTTTTTTAAATTTTCCAACCAAATATAGATTTATTCCTAGTAGATTATTCATTATTTGTGAAATGTCATGATTCCGGCAAGCAGTTTTAGCAAATTGGCTTCAAAAAGCAAACTGATATAATATTAGTTAGCAACGTTTTCCAAAAAAATAATATATCCCTTATTAATTCATTATAGTTTGGAAAATGCTAAAATTAGAACTGATTTTTTAAAAATAAAAATTAAAAAATAGTGTGACAATATATATATAGTTTATTTTTTATTAAAAAAATTATATAAGAATGCAAAAATCTCATTTGGACGACCATGATCTGTCATGTCACATATGGCACTTTGCTAAAGTAATTTTTCATTTAACCTTTTATCTCACCTTTTTTGTACTCTTCTCCCCAAAAACAAAAAGTTTAAGTTTATATCATTCTTATTTAAATTGGCTCTAGTGAAAGATTGTCCTTCATAAAGTCGAAACACATTAACTAGTTAATCTACAAATATCATACTCTAATAAAATAAACATGACATCACAAAAATTTTATAATATTTTCATAAGTCAACTAAACATTAAAAGGATATCATAAATATCTAATACTAACTTCAAAACATTAAAAAAATCAAAAACTATAATTAAGCAAACAAATAATTTATCACGCCACCACCGAACACCATTAGCATGATGGTCACTCTACAAGTATAAGTTCTTGTGAGGTGGGGGGGATAAGTTTCAGGATCTAAGTCTCCAAGAGTGAGCTTCACAAACACATACACTTTTTTTTTTTTTATTAAGGACACATACACTTAAATTATGTTAAAGTAACTTTTTATCTCAGATAAAATAAAACTAAAAAACTTATTACGCCACATAATAAACTCAATAATATTGAATGAATTAAAATGCTTTATCATTATTTAAACTACAATATTTCTACGTAATTTTTTTTTTTATCCTTTAATTACTCTTTACTTTAAGTAAAAATGTGTAAGGGACATTTGTGTTCAATTTTAAATTTTCTCTTTTCATGATGAGTTTGTTACTTCAACTAATTTTTATGACAATTATGATATAGTCTAAATTCTTCATCCCTTTGAGATTTAAAAATATATATTTATCCCCTTAATTTCATATTACTTTAATTCAACAAAAAACTTCTTCATGTTATCGCGACATTACTTCGTATTATTACTTCAACATATTTTGAACATTCTATGTGACCAATAAAGATGACAGTTTAAAACATTATTTGTGCATCACGTGGGCCCTTTGCTAATCTATATGTATAATAATAGATAAAACTGAGAGAAAATTTAATTAGATTTCAAATTGGAATTTAATTAGAATCTAATTTTGCACCACATATGTTCCATCTAATCTAAGTTTTTAAATTTTTGTACTAAGTGAGTTAATTCAATGTAAAAATTGAATTTCAATTAGAATTTAATTTTGTGACATATATCCTATCTAATCTAAGTTTTTTTAATTTTTGTAGCAAATGAACTAATTTCATGTAAAAAACGAGTAGTCCAATATAAGTAAACTAAAAAAAAAAAAAAAAACATAATTTTTGAATGATTTTATATTATGAGTCTTTTTTTTTTTTTTTTTGTAGAACTAAAAACAATTCAAGTTTATAAGTCATATATATTCATATATATATATATATATTAATAAGTAAAACTAAGAGAAAATCCAATTAGATTTTAAATTGAAATTCAATTAGAGTCTAATTTTGCGCCATGTGTCTCATCTAATCAAAAAATTTTAAATTTTGAACCAAGTTAGTTAGTTTAATGTAAAAATTGGATTTCAATTAGAGTTTAATTTTATAGCACGTGTTCCATCTAATCGAAGTTTTTTAATTTTTGTGCCCAATGAGTTAATTTAGAGTGGAAAACGACAAGTCCAATATAAATAAATCATAAAAAATATAATCATATATCTAACACTATATATAAAATTAGAGGAAGAGAGAGTTTGAATGATTTTATATTTATGAGCCTTTTTTATAACTAAAAACAATTCATTTAGCACAAAATATTATATATATATATATGTGTGTGTGTGTGTGTGTGTGTGTGTGTATGTATATGTATAAAAACCAAGAATTTAGAATTAATGAACATAAAAATATTTTAAAATTTTTCAATTTACATTTTTACCTAATAACATTCTTACATGACTTTTAAAGAGTTAAAAATATATAAGAATGACTATAATAATATTTAAATTATATATAAAGATTATTATACTATGCATCTTAATATGTATCTTTTAAATATATCTATGCATATGCATGGAGTTACAAGCTAATTTATATAATTGTAGTATCACTCTATAATTCCACATGTTGATTTATCAACCAATGTGCATACCTTTCCTTTTCCTCTTATTAACCAATGTGCACTGAGGAAAATTAGTAATGAAGTAACAACTAGGGCCACTACCATAATTGCCAGCCTCCTCTTGTTGGCAAAGAACCTCTTGAAATGATCTGGAAATAAGAAAATTTCTCCATTTATGCCAAAAGATTTTGTGCACAATTTTTTTAAATTATTTTTACAATTAAGATGATAAATTGTAATCTATATATCTATATATCTATATATATATAATAATAGGTGAAGTTAAGAGAAACTCAAATTAGAATTTCAAATTAGAGTTCCAATTTTATGTTATATGTCCTAAATTATTTATTCTTAAAGAGTTTTATTTCTTAATTTTAGAATCAATGTGGGACCATGTCATAAATATTCATCCAAATGAGTTATCAAGTACAAAAATAAAAAAGTCTAGAATAAATGAATCTTAAAAAAAAAAAAAAGTGCTTAGTATTAATTTTTTTTTTTAAATGGACAATTTACATTTTATAACTAATAATATCCTTACAAAATTTTTTGAAGAGTTAAGAAAGTATAAAAATAACTATTAATAGTATTTAAATTATCTATATAGAAATTATATTATACATTTTATTGTATATCTTTAAGTATTTTCATGCATATACATGGTGTTACAAGCTAGTTATACTAATATCACCTTTACATATAGGCATACTCCTAATATTATTTTTATCATGCACTAATTATGAAATCACATATTAAAAAAAAAAAGGAGTGATAATTGTTTTTTTTTTTAATAGGAATAAGGGTGATAATTGTTGTATGTATGTTAAAAAAAGTTGCCTCAGTAAATTGTCAAGTACCTAATTCAAATGCATCAACACATACGTACAAATTTTGGCCTCCATCCAACACTCTTGTGTCCATCAATTCACCAAACCATCTCAAGCAACCAACTTCCTCTTTCACACCTATACCTCCATACGCTGTGCAAGAACAATTCTCCAAGCATCGTCGCTCGCACTCCTTCAAACTCAGCTTCTCATCGACTCGTGCAAATGAACTATCTGGAAGCTTCACATTTTCCACCTTCACAAACTCTGCAACACTCTTGCAAATTGATGCCCCCCCATGCTTCTTCACACACCCACTTGTCGCATTTCTCGCAGACCATTCACTTGGTGATCTTGGTTCGAACCCAGGTAGACAAGTGCACTCAAATTCAGTACCATTTTGAACTTGACACTTACCAAATGCACCACACTTCCCATAATTGTCACACCGGTCCAATGGCACTGTCCCGAGAATGTCCCATTCTTGATCTGAAATTGCACTCACGAAGCGATGAATTGATCCAGATCCATTCACCACCAATCTTGAGAATAATGATGCGCCTGGGTAACGTAAGCCCCAAATTGTAGAAGTCTCATAATGGTTGTTAAATAAATTGAAATACATGACCGAATCATTACTTGACAATGTTGGCATTCCACTCCATCCAATACCATTCCAATGACCAGAACGCCACCACAAAATATTACCTTTGTACAAAAACAACTCTGGGGAGGAGCTATTGATATTGAGAATAAAGGAGAAATTCCCAATTCCTGGGTCATCTTTGGACTTCCAAGATGTTAGAATTCGATTTAGACCGGTCGTCCGATCCAACCCAAGTTTCATGCTTGGAAGAATCAGTTGGATAGTCAAAGCTTTGCCATAGCACCTCATCACTTGTTTCATTAAGAAACAAGACGAGATTTCCCATATCAGTGAGCTGAGCAAGAGTAATATTGTCGTTTGAATTTGTGACAATATTTGTGGACCAAATGGATTTCTTTCGATCCTCGCCATAGAGTACTAGGTTTCCATGAAGATCAATTGATAGAACCCCAGAAGTATCAGTGATAGGATTGTCTCTGTTTGCAACCCATGCCACGGGCTTTTCTGGAGCTTTATAAAACCAAATGCCAACATACCGGTTGGTGGACTCTCCGGGAGAAAAGAAACCAAGCGCAAAGGTTTCTCCGTTAGAGACTAAAAGGTCACCATCTCTGATGGGTTTGCTGATGGTTAAGGTGTCTTGTAAAGCGTCAAACTGGAGAAGAAGGAGTACAAGCAAGGTGTGTAGAAGGAGAAACCCCTTAGTAAAATACATGATCATGACGAGTAAGGTTGTGTGTAGGTCTTTTTGCTAACTAGAAAAAGAGGTTGATTAGGTAAGGCTTTTCAAAGTCTTGGTATTTGATGCATATATGTAAGTTGGGTCAAGGGTGATGGGAGGTTGGAAGGTCCGACTCGGAGTTGATGTGGAACACTTCTGAACCTAAGGAACGGAAGAGCGGATGTGGAACCCAGGGGTGGGATTCACAAGCAGACTGATGAGTCAACAATACATGTGCTTTGGAGTTGCCCTTTGTCTAGGAATGTTTAGGTCCTTGTGAACGGAAATTTTTAGAAATGGCTACTATTTCAGCGGGTGTCAAGTGAATGCTAGCAACATGAGTTCCATTTAAGGGCAATATTGATAAGCTGGGCAAATTTGCAGGCTAGGAATAAGGTGGTCTTCGAAGGTCTTCAGCTTCATCCCATGCAAGCATTGAAGCATGCAGATACTGGATGCATGTAGGATTTGATGGATACGTAAGAGGGTTTTAACCTTTCAAGTGGGAAAAAGAGAAGGAAAAAAAAAAGCGGAGGAAGCGAAGGCAAAGGAAGTTGCAGTGAGGCAAACGCCTCTCTATACTATTTATAGTCCTATACATGTATATATATTATATTAAATATTAAATTGAGAATTCCCCAGCTCATTTTTGTAAGAGCTCCCCCATCGCCTTCTCGGTGAAATAAATAGTTTAGGATCAAGTTAAAAAAAATCACAATTTTTGTTATAATTATTCATGTGATAAATTGTAAGTAATGAAAAAGAAATAAAAAATAGTAAATTTATGTGAAAGTAAAAAGCAATCAATTATACAATCTATCACGTAAAATAGTACAAAAATTATGACTTTTATTTAAGACAAAACTTAGGTACAGTATTTAAATGTTATTTCTTAAGTTTTCTTCTTAAGATTCAATTATATGACTACTTAACTAAAAAATACACTTCATTTCTCTGAGAAAAATTTCACATAACAAAATTTTAAAATAATAACCTTAATAACAACAGTTTAATATTGTATCTAAGTTTTTTTTTTTTTTTTTTTTTAAGTAGTATAAGAAATCTAGAATTACTTCCAACTCGAATTTCTTTTCAAACTTCAAAGTCGCAAATTTTAGTCTTTTCCATCATTGACTTGCTTTTATAGTTTTACTATGACCTTATGATCTGAAACTCCCCACCCTCGTTACGCTGTCAAGCTATTAATTTAGCTTACGTAAGCTTTTGTTTTTCCATTCCCATTTTCCATAAATCTCACAACAGCCAATTATTAGCGGGGTGGTTGGTACACAGTGTAACAGATTTTACTGGTTATTACAATTTACCCACAGCAAATTTCTCTACCTCGCTCCTCAAACGTGATTGAATGTTGTTAGATATATACGTGTGACATTGTTTATAGTTTACCAAGTATCGATTTGGAAATGATTTATTTAATTTTTATCGAAAAATATTATAGATAAAAGATAAACAAAATAAGCTGATTGTTTCTTTTTAGTGGAAGTGCCCTAACAAAAAAAAAAAGGTGAAGTAAAGTGAGACACATAATAAGTAAAACATGTGCATAAAAAGATAGCGTGGGACCTGCAAACAATAGTCTTGTTTTTCCTTCCTTTTTTTTTTTTTGGACAGCCTCTTGTTTTTCCTTCTTGGCCATGCTATTTGACTAGAAACAGTACCCACGTGAAGAGATAAAACAGCTACCTAGATGGGAACTAACCTTCTTCGCTATGGGACCCACATGGAACCTACAAAAAATATAAATTTAAGCAAAGCTAGTTTTAACCGGAAGATTTTAAGCAAATTTAAGAAAAAACTAGTTTTAAGAGGACAGAAGATTTTTTTTTTCTATGCATCCTCGTACATAGATTTTCAAATTCAACCCGCGTGTTCAACTTTTGTTTCTTCTTTCCATTATTTGACTCCATTGCCATCGATTGTCAAAGAGTTTGTTGAGTTTTGACTATCATTGTCATCACCTCAACCTAGTAAAAACTTACTTTTCTACTTTTTTCATTTCTATTTATTTATGGTTTATGATTTTATTTTTTCCTCTAATTTATTGAATCAATTAACAAATCATCATGGTTAGTAGTCTAATTTAGCTATTTTAAATTTTATTTATTTAATGATTGCTTATAGTGAGATTTAGATATATTTGATATCTATTAGTATTATGTCTTTCTTTTATATGTTAGTCTAGCTTTGTTTTATACTTGTATTTAATTTTTATGAATGTTATGGACTTATGGTAGTTCAAAGGAATAGGAAAAACTTTGGAGGAAAATGACTTCAAGATGTTTAATTGGTCATTTAGTCTTGTTAGTGTTTTGCATACTAATAAGAATTACACTGATTAACAGTTTTTACAAAAATCTTACATTATTATAGGAAATTCTTGGTTAATTCGACTAAACTAATGCATGAAGATATGTATGTATGTGGCACTCAGCATTTTTCTTGCATTGGAAATTAGTATGATAGTTAGCCTCAGCCTCTCAAATCAAAATTTTTATTGCTCCACCCCTGTTTGTATTGTTTACGTTCATCTTCTCAATTCGTGGTTCAATATGTCTAGGACACGTCGTAAAAATTTTCATATATATATATATATATATTTAATTATAATTGTGGTGTCATATTTTAATTGTTATTAATAAAAGTGATATGAGTGGTAGATTCATGTGAATGTATTTGTATGGTCTTTCTAAATTAGTAGGATTAAGTTTACTGTATTAATATTGGACGAAATTATTATTTTGGTCTCTACATTTTAGGGCTACTTTCAATTTGATCCCTACTTTTTTCAATAATCAATTTAGTCCCTATTATTTTTATAACTTAATGTCAAGTTAGTCCCTACCAACAACTATTGCACTTGAAATTTATGTGGCTAATAAAATAATAATAATTTTTTTTAATAAACATTAAAAAAATACTGCATAAGTATTTAAATTAATAAAAATCCAAGAAGCAAAAATGAATAAAAAAGTAAAAATCTTATTTTCTTTTATCTCACTTTCCTAGCAGCCAAACACCAAGAAAATCAAAATCTCTTAGGCTCTGCTTGGGAGGAGGGAATGGAATGGAATGGAAAGGAATAAAAAGAATAATTTTAGAATATTCTTCCCTTCTCTTGTTTGGGAGTTTTAATGGAGAGAATGGAAAGTCCATTCCCTTATTTAGGAGTTTAAGTGGGAGGGAATGGAATGGGTAGGAGGGAACACCCATTCCTTTCTATTCCCTTAAAATCTCAAATTTTCATTCCCCCCGAAATTGGGAGGAATGGGAGGGAATGGAATTAGATTTAATAATTTTTTTACTAAAACTCCTAAAATACCCCTATATATTCAACCCTTTATTTTAAAACAGGGGTTTAATAGTAATATTGTCATAAAATGATTCCATTCCATTCCCTCCATGTTGCTCCCAAACAAGATTACTTACATTTCATTCATTTTCATTCCTTTCCATTCCTTTATTTTAAAACATCAAAACAAGGTTACTTAATTTTATTCCATTCCATTCTTTTCCATTCATTTCCCTTACTTATACATTCAATTCCATTCCATTCCTTTCTATTCCCTTATAATTATCTCATTCCATTCCATTCTATTCCCTTATGAACTCCCAAGCGGAGCCTTAGTCATTTTATTCTCTCAAAGTATGGAACAAAAATGATAAATATGATGAGAAATTATATTATGATCGATTTATTTTATTTTATTTTTTTTTTTCTGTTTTTGTAGGATCTACACAAACCCTAATTAAGGTTGGTGTGGTGATTTTCTCAACATCGTGAAAGCCCTCTTCATTTCGTCATCCCACAGTTTGAGTATGTGGCCAATCACTTCTTGAGACAAAACCCACCACCAGGTCAAGGTGATAACACCCATCTCTTAGTGGAAGCTCACCAGAGGATGAGAATCAATGACCTAAACCAGCAATACAATGAGTTACTCAGCCAAATCCAATCTGAGGAGCGGGGAAAATGACTTATTTTTTTATTCAAATGTTGAGGTGGCATTTTTTAACGTCTATTAAATTTTTTTAATTATTATTTTATTAGTTAGGTAAGTTTCAAGAGTGTAAATGGTCCATAATTTGCAACTTAAGCGTTTTTCATACGTGAGTTGACCATAGAAACTAAAAATGAAAAAAATACTAAGACCACATAAATTTTCATCACTTTTGTCATACCTCGCCACATGACGAGTTACGAGTAGAGGTGTGGACCCATGTGAACTTACCGCCATCATATCTCTACCACAACAAGAACATAGAGATTTATGTGGAAAACCATTTGCTACTTGAATGGAAAAACCACAAGACAAACTCGCAATCAATCCACTGTTATAAAAATCAATTATAATATCTCCTTCTCATGTTTGTGCCTAACTTTAGATTCACACCAAATATAATAATATCACTCTTTAGAAATTTGTGTGAACTCATTTGAGATCTCCACTCTCTTTTGCCATAACTCGCCACATAGTGAGTTACGAGTGGTAGAGGTGTGGACCCACATGGACTTACCATCATATCTCTACCACAACAAGAACATAGAGATTTATGTGGAAAACCATTTTCCACTTGAATGGAAAAACCACAAGACAAACTTGTAATCAATCCACTACTATAATTGGATAAAATATCATTTTTGTCCCTAAACTATCACAAAAGTTTGTTTTTCGTCCCTAAACTTTCAAAAGTTCTATTTTCGTCCCTAAACTATCACAAAAGTTCGTTTTTCGTCCTTAAACTTTCAAAACTTCTATTTTCGTCCCTAAATTTTCAAAAGTTCTGACAGAGTGCTGACGTGGCTTGGCAAAGTGCTGATGTGGGAGGGACGAAAATCAATACGTTTGGAAAAGTTTAGGGACGAAAATAGAACTTTTGAAAGTTTAGGGACGAAAAACGAACTTTTGTGATAGTTTAAGGACGAAAATGATATTTTACCCAAATCAATTATAATATCTCCTTCTCATGTTTGTGCCTAACTTTAGATTCACACCAAATATAATAATATCACTTTTTAGAAATTTGTGTGAACTCATTTGAGATCTCCACTCCCTTTGAATACAACAACTCTCCATGGTTGTAGCACTCAAAAGATCTCTCCCTAAAGAAAATCCTATTTTTCATTCCCTTGTGCATGTGTTATGACTAAAAAAAATCTCATTGTTTTATTTGCTTTTACACACACTAATTTTCTTCTTATTACGCTCACACTACAACAATACCTTTCTCTTTTTCTTCACTTTGCAACATCAAGTAAAGCCTCAAGAACTCTCCTTAATTTGTATGCTTAAAAATAAATTAATTAATTAATTAAATAAAAGAGTAGATAAAATCCAAATGTTGCTGTTTCTTTCTTTGTGCTACCTTCCAAGCAAAAACCCCTTTTATTCCTCTTAGTTTCACTCTCAATTCTACAACTATTTTTTCATTTTCCCGTTATGAAAGACCCTTGGGCCAAAACTTTCAAATTCTTCACAATACAGTCAATTTCTAAGAATTTAATTTCTATCCAATAGTTAACAAAGAGTGCTTTTTTTTTTTTTTTTTTACAAGGATTAGCCCTTTTTTGGTACCAAACAAACTAAAAAAATATGAAAACTAATTTCCCCTCAGAAAATAAAAATCCACTTAGCTTTCAAAGTCTCGATAGAAATTTAAGTCAAATTGTCAAAAAATTTATATCTTGACTCAATTTTTTTTTTTTTCAAAAAGTCTTTATTTCTTTTTGATATGGTTCCACCTTAAGGTCCTTCACGTCCAGGGGTGGCACCACGTAGGGTCCAGAGTGGCCATTGGACCACCATGACCTAGAAAGAAAATAACTATTATGTATAACTTTTAAAAATTATGATTTTTTGTCCATAAAAAAAACTTTGTGACTACCTAAATTTTTTAGAGGCCCAACATAATTAAACTTTTGACAAACAAACTTGGTTGTAAACTAAGGCTAAAACTACATTCAATATTTTTTTTTATTGGATGTAAATTTTGACAAATTCACCATTTAATTACATTTTCTTCTTATATCCTCTGTACTTGTAAAATTTCAAAAAGATAAAAAAATCGATAGATATATCATCAATCAAATGTTTAAATTTCGAGTTTTTGTAGTCTAAAATTATATATAAAAAATAAGTTTATAGATCGAATAGTAAATAACATGCAATTGGCATAACCTTCAAATTCTTCGCAATACAATCAATTTCTAAGAATTTAATTTCTATCCAATAGTTAACAAATAGTGCATTTTTTTTTTTTTACAAGGATTAACCCTTTTTTGGGCACCAAACAAACTAAAAAAAATATGAAAGCTAAGTTTCCCCCCAAAAAATAAAAATCCACTTGGCTTTCAAAGTCTCAATAGAAATTTAAGGCAAATTGTCAAAAAATTTATATCTTGACTCAAATTTTTTTTTTTTTCAAAAGTCTTTATCTCTTTTTGATATGGTTCCACCTTAAGGTCCTTAATGTCCAGGGGTGGCTCCACGTAGAGTCTAGATTGGTCATTGGACCACCTTGACCTGGAAAAAAAAATAATTATTATGTATAAATTAAAAAAATATATATATATATATATATATGATTTTTTTGTCCATAAAAAAAAAAAATGTAACTACCCTAAATTTTTTTTAGGCCCAACATAATTAAACTTTTGACAAACAAATTTGGTTGTAAACTAAGGCTAAAACTACATTCAATATTTTTTTATTAGATGTGAATTTTGACAAATCCACCATTTAATTATATTTTATTCTTATATCCTTCATATTTGTAAAATTTGAAGAAGATAAAAAAAAAAAAAAATCAATAGATATATCATCAATCAAATGTTTAAATTTCGAGTTTTTGTAGTCTAAAATTATATATAAAAAATACGTTTATGGATCGAATAGTAAATAACATCTGATTGACATAAAATTTAACATGTGTTTTAAAAACATAGAGAACATGCAATTCAACTGTCTTGTAAAATTTCAAAAAGATAAAAAAATCGATAGATATATCATCAATCAAATGTTTAAATTTCGAGTTTTTGTAGTCTAAAATTATATATAAAAAATAAGTTTATAGATCGAATAGTAAATAACATGCAATTGGCATAACCTTCAAATTCTTCGCAATACAATCAATTTCTAAGAATTTAATTTCTATCCAATAGTTAACAAATAGTGCATTTTTTTTTTTACAAGGATTAACCCTTTTTTGGGCACCAAACAAACTAAAAAAAATATGAAAGCTAAGTTTCCCCCAAAAAAATAAAAATCCACTTGGCTTTCAAAGTCTCAATAGAAATTTAGGGCAAATTGTCAAAAATTTATATCTTGACTCAATTTTTTTTTTTTTCAAAAAGTCTTTATCTCTTTTTGATATGGTTCCACCTTAAGGTCCTTAATGTCCAGGGGTGGCTCTACGTAGAGTCTAGATTGGTCATTGGACCACCTTGACCTGGAAAAAAAAATTATTATTATGTATAAATTAAAAAAAAATATATATATATATATATATATATATGATTTTTTTGTCCATAAAAAAAAAAAAAAAAATGTAACTACCCTAAATTTTTTTTAGGCCCAACATAATTAAACTTTTGACAAACAAATTTGGTTGTAAACTAAGGCTAAAACTACATTCAATATTTTTTTTATTAGATGTGAATTTTGACAAATCCACCATTTAATTATATTTTATTCTTATATCCTTCATGTTTGTAAAATTTGAAGAAGATAAAAAAAAAAAAAAAATCAATAGATATATCATCAATCAAATGTTTAAATTTCGAGTTTTTGTAGTCTAAAATTATATATAAAAAATACGTTTATGGATCGAATAGTAAATAACATCTGATTGACATAAAATTTAACATGTGTTTTAAAAACATAGAGAACATGCAATTCAACTGTCTTGTAAAATTTCAAAAAGATAAAAAAATCGATAGATATATCATCAATCAAATGTTTAAATTTCGAGTTTTTGTAGTCTAAAATTATATATAAAAAATAAGTTTATAGATCGAATAGTAAATAACATGCAATTGGCATAACCTTCAAATTCTTCGCAATACAATCAATTTCTAAGAATTTAATTTCTATCCAATAGTTAACAAATAGTGCATTTTTTTTTTTTTTACAAGGATTAACCCTTTTTTGGGCACCAAACAAACTAAAAAAAATATGAAAGCTAAGTTTCCCCCCAAAAAAATAAAAATCCACTTGGCTTTCAAAGTCTCAATAGAAATTTAAGGCAAATTGTCAAAAAATTTATATCTTGACTCAATTTTTTTTTTTTTTCAAAAAGTCTTTATCTCTTTTTGATATGGTTCCACCTTAAGGTCCTTAATGTCCAGGGGTGGCTCCACGTAGAGTCTAGATTGGTCATTGGACCACCTTGACCTGGAAAAAAAAATAATTATTATGTATAAATTAAAAAAATATATATATATATATATATATATGATTTTTTTGTCCATAAAAAAAAAAAATGTAACTACCCTAAATTTTTTTTAGGCCCAACATAATTAAACTTTTGACAAACAAATTTGGTTGTAAACTAAGGCTAAAACTACATTCAATATTTTTTTATTAGATGTGAATTTTGACAAATCCACCATTTAATTATATTTTATTCTTATATCCTTCATATTTGTAAAATTTGAAGAAGGTAAAAAAAAAAAATCAATAGATATATCATCAATCAAATGTTTAAATTTCGAGTTTTTGTAGTCTAAAATTATATATAAAAAATACGTTTATGGATCGAATAGTAAATAACATCTGATTGACATAAAATTTAACATGTGTTTTAAAAACATAGAGAACATGCAATTCAACTGTTAGATTTTTAAAATATGTAGCAATGTTAATCTGTTTAGTGAGAATTGTAGTCTTAGGCTACAACTAAATTTGTTGCCAAATTTTGTCCTTAAACTTTGGTCCCTTTAACATTATATTAGATCCTTACAAACAAAAAGGAAAAGTCCAAGAAAATTTTTATTTAACTAAAATTTTGAAAGAGATGTAGTTTGCAACATTAATAATGAGACAATTATGTAATGATTTCAAAATAAGAAAATTCATAGAAGAAAATTGTAAGACTTTATGTGTTTGCGTGTGCTTTTTTTTTTTTTTTCGTCGCCAATATAAGAATTCTATTTTTACTAGATTTTGTATAATTTAAGTTTTTTAATGACCATGCACCCTTAAAAAAATTCCTAGAGCTGTCATTGTTCCAGAACTTCTCAAAGGTATTTTTGACCTTGAAGGGCAAGGTCTTGACTTTAACAATAAGGTGATAAAGTAATAAACAGTAAAATCTAATATACACTATTTTTTTCCCCTACTCCCCCATCCCTCAATATATTATCTTAACGAGTAAAATATAGTCCAATCCTAAGGTTTGGGCTAATGTCAGCCAAATTTAAGACATTTCAAAATTGATCAACTTAATCCCTAATCGCCGTAAAAAGAAGATAAAATGAGTAACAGTTTAAAGACCAAATTGATAGTTTTGAAATATCTTGCATCTGACTGGCTGGTATTAGTCCAAACCTTAAAAATATTAACTGTATTTTACCTTATCTTAATTTATTTTAAGGGTCTGATTATTTTTTAGGATTATATATATATATA
Source organism: Quercus suber (assembly GCF_002906115.3). NCBI lineage: Eukaryota > Viridiplantae > Streptophyta > Magnoliopsida > Fagales > Fagaceae > Quercus > Quercus suber. The sequence continues at coordinate 98,545 of NW_027069852.1, read as the reverse complement.
TATATAAACGTTTATGGTCTTTAGACTTTAGAAAGCATTTAATGCGGGTTTTGTCAAATTTGTACTAAAAACAGTCTGTCGTCACATTTTACACATATGAGGGAAACCTTTATCTCATTTCTCTTCAACTCAAAACAAAGTTTCCTCTAAAAACACAAACAAACTCTCTGTCTCAATTCATTTAAAAAAACTCCCCCAAACCTCTCATAAAATTCCACCAAACTGCACCAATTCTTTAGATAAAAACGATTATTTATTTGATCTTATCAACTTTTTTCTCTACTCCTTTATTACGTCTTTGGATAAACATGAAAGTTTAACTGTTGTTATCAATTTTTCTATTCTAATTTTTTTTTCCTCCTCATTTTATGAATTATTATCTACAATTTTTTTACCCTTTTTAAGGGTAATTATACTAAACTCTCCTAAGGATTGGAGGAGTGATACTTCACCCCAAACTTAAAAGGAAAAAAAACACTACACTTCATTGAGATTTCAAGAAAGAAAAATGCTAAAATCACAAACTATTTTACAAACTGCTAATGCCGTGAGTGATTATAAGTAAGTAAAAACGTGATGTCAATAGTAAGTTCTGAAAGCTCGAAAATGTGTTGAAAACACAAGAGCTGTTTAGACCCCCAATTAAAAGTTATGGCTCGATTGATTTTACACTAACTTAATACTAAGTGTGAAATAGTGTAAAAGCGAGCGGATAAACAAACAAACTACTCTAATCCATAATCAAAGCAACACAGCAGTAAAATGAAAAGTAAAAGAGTAGGGAAGAAGCAAACCCAAGATAACACGACGATGTGTTATCGAAGAGGAAACCAAAGAACTCGGCAAAAAACCTCTCCACCGCCCTCCAAGCGATAATCAATCCACTAGACAATCAGTTGGGATACATTGATTAGCAAAAGATCTTCCAAACCTAATCTACCTGATGTACCTAAGCCCTCCAAGCTCCTACTCTAACAAGGCTTCTCGGAACCGTGTCTTGTCTAGTTCTCCGGATTCTGCAACAAGCTCCATGTTGCATCTGCCATCCTTGACTTCTTCCAATGCTTCTCAGCAGCACCAAAATTTCACTTGATACTTTGAAAGAGTGTGGTAAGTGTTTGGACTATCAACCTCTCAATGGTATGGAAATTGAGAGATAAGAGTTGAGGAAATTCTACAAATAAATGTGTAGAGGATTGTGGGTATAACAATCTCTAACTCTCAAGGTGTTTGGCTAGGGTTTTCTCTTAGAAGTACTCCTTAACATTTGTGGGTAATGTTGGTATAAATAGTATAGGCACAGAAAGTGTGTATCAGAATGGACAGGCTGGCAAAACAGAATGTCTCGCAGTTATCTCACGAGAAGGCCTTACCCGCGAGATACTCGCAAGACACAACTATCTCCATCCTAGCCTGACTCTTCGCATTCCAGCATATGAAAGGCACATGAGTCACTTCACAGGATGCTTAGTTGCGAGCTACCTGTGAAAACTCTTCAATCTTCAATTGCTTGAGTCTCACACTCTCTCTCTCTATCACACAACCCTTACAATCAAATCCCACAATAAATACAGGGTACAAAAGATTAAACAATAATTACAATCAAATTTGGCAAGGAATAAAAGCCAACAAAACACATAGTTGTAAATAACAACTTTACAAGTTCAAAGTAAGAATTGAAATATGTTTTTATTGCAAATCTATGACTATACTCCATGTGTGAAACATGAGTTCTAGATCTCAATAACCAATAGAAGGATTAGGTTCAATCCGGATTTACACCTTATAATATGAATAAATAAAACCCATCAAGCACCAAAACCCTCTAGCCACCAGCCACTAGAGAAGCGGCCAGAGTTCTTCTAGAGTGTACAAGACCCACAGAAGCCGTCGTTTGCATCAAAGAAAATCACACAAAATGCTCAATAACAATCCATACCTCCTAATTGAAAACCCAAGCTCACCCAAACCTCAAGCTGCAACAACCATTCTTGCCATTGCTGAGTCCCAGACACAACACCCAAAATAATTTCTCGCTCCATACATGAGAAAGCAAAAATACACATAACATAAAAATATAATGAGCAAAACCTGATTAACCACCAAACCTAGCTAACCCAAACTTTACAACAACTAAATCAGACCCCCATCATCTATTAATTTAAAGGCCAATGCATTGTTAAACATACTAGACTCAAAGACCCATCATTGAAAATTTGAAACCACTCTAGCATTGCTCCAGCTGCTTTTGGTGTCTATGGTGGTTGAAGGTTGAGGCTGGAGGCTTTTGGAGGTGGTTGGGTTTTTTGATTTTATAAAATTAGGTTTTAAGAAAGAGTGATTATGGATCTATTTGGGATCTGCTTATTTTGTTAAAACTAAAATAGTAGAGTGAGACCTATGAATAGTAATAAAAAGTGTAGCGAAGCCCATGAATAGTAATAAAAATAAGCTGAATAGTAAAATAAGTTAGCAAAAATAAGTATTGCCAAACACACACTATGTGTGGTAGGTGTAAGTCATTGTTTAAACAAATGCTTGTGTCATATTTTTATGGGAGGATGTAAAATGGGTTTTACACCACATTTAGATTCAATACAAGAAATACTACGTTGACACTATTTTCACAACATAGAAAAGTTAAACAAATGCTTAAAGTGTAGTAAGAGTTAACAATTAACAAAGTTAATTTGGAAACCAATCAATGACATGAGGGATTGAAATTTGGGACCATATTCATCTACTACCTTTTGCATTTTGTTATATGACCATGATGTGCGGTTGAGGGAAAGTTCTTAGGTATTTTAGAAGCATAAAGAAATAGTGCTCTTTTTTCTTACATATTTAGCAAACTCCACTATGAATTTAATGAGTGGACCTCACTATGAAGTGAGAGGAGAGAGCATTATTCTCTGTACTCCTTGAACACCTAAGAATTTCTCACGATTGAGAACTTAGACTTAGTTTCTTGACCTATGCAATGACATGCGGTGGAGAACTTAGACTTTGGAAACTTGTTTCTCAAGAAACAAAAAAGACATTGCAATTTTTTTTTTTCCTTTTATCGATTGACTTAGAAAACTTACATTTGAAAATAGACAAGGGTTGGTCGAGTGCATAGGCACTAGACCTAAACAAGTTCTTTAAAAAATTTCTCTTTAGAGTGTCCATTTAAGGGTTTAGATTCATTTGCATGGAATCAATGGTATAAAATGTGACAAGTCATTTAAAACTTATGACTCAACCTAAGTGTTATTTTAATTTTTAATTGTGGTTAAACACTTAGATTATGTTTGTTTTGAAGTAAAATATTTGTCATAAAATGTTTATTTTTACACTTTGTTTGTTTTGAAGTAAAATATTTTGCATAAAATGTTTACCCATTTTTAGGTATTTATTTGCATGTAAAATGTAGTCAAACTTATATAATATTTTTCATTAATGTAAAATTCTGTTTAAAACATTGTAAAATGTTTTAACCTTTAAAATTTTGATAAAACATTTTACAAAACACACATAGTGGTCCCCCCATTTGGTAACTAGGTCACCGGTTTAGAGTGCTAGGAAGCTGATGTCGGCGGTCTAGTCTCTAAAGCCACTATTCTGGTGGCCTGTTTTGGGTCTAGTCACCAAAGTTACTGCTCCAATGGCGGGTGCCGATATTCAAGTCATCGGAGACAGCAGTTCTGGCGATCCATGAGCAATCCTTTTGGTAGTCGTGTGCTGCCACATCAACGACAGGTGCCTATGGTCAAGTTGTTGGAGACAGTGTCACCACTTTGAAGGCCAAGTTGTTGGAGCTGTTGGATTGGTGACTTGGCTATCGAACCTCAAGCATAGGCAACTACGGTGGCTGAGCGGCTAATTTTGGTAGTTTGTGCTTGAAAGATTTTATATGTGAAATATTTTGCTTTGAAGCAAGTGGAGTGCTAAACTAACACCAGTAACCATTCTCAACGTGAATTCAATGCAGAGAGATCCAAAAAATAACGTTTCATTCTCATTGTGGGTAGATCTAGGATCATACATGGATCAACTCCACCCTACAACTCAATCTGACTGCGTTCCGAAGCCTAACTCTCAAAGATTTGATTTTTTTGACTTGTTCTTTATTTCTTTTCTTTTTTTTTTTTCTTTTTTTTTTTATTTGAATTTGCAGATCTAGAAATTTTAGACTTCATCCTTTCTATTAGGCGTAGCATATTCTGTATTAGATTTTCTTTAAATTTCCATTTTATGAATTATCTATCAGGCGTAGCTATTTGTTTGTGATTTTATTTATGCTTTTATTGTTAAAAGATATTGCGATGAGATCTATGCACTCTACATGTTTGATAATATTGCTCTGAGAAACTAAGCTATTTGGTGTTTTTGATTAGTTCCATTTGCACTCATAGAGTAATTGGAGAATGGAGAGTATCATTTAGAAATACTAAATATCTCCCTGTATTTTAATTCTCTAAGAGGCCTACTTCCCTCAGATAACTACTAATAATCTTCTTAATTTCCTGTGAATGAAAGCGGGTGAATATTCGTTGTGTGAGTACGCCAACATCCTCCTCATTCATTCCTCATGATAAATCTATTGAGAAAGAAAACCTTCTCCATCTCCCGTTCTTAAAAGCATGGGAACGAGTCATATTAGAAAACAAACAGTTGTATTTGAAAACAAACTTTGAATAAAGGAGCTGTAAAGATAAAAGAGGTGTACTTCTGATAAAATTGACTGCCACGTTTACTCCACATTGATCATCATTTTCATGTTGAGTTTGCATTGTCCAGGTTTAGAGCAAATGAAATAGTTTTCTCCTTTCTTAAGATAAACGTGATCAAATCCACTGCTTTGTTCATAAGCACCGCTTGGGGCTTCGCATGTATCGTAACCATGTTTGTCTACTATGACCACATTGTGCTTTCCTCGGGATGTATGAAAACTCTGTAACATAAAAACAAGTGGAAAATCTAGAATCTCAGTAGGAGATTGGAGAATCTTCAAATTGCCTTGATAGAGTATTAGTGACAAAATCAATTTAGATTATGTACAGAATCAAGTGGAAATATGCAAAGCCAATAGAACTATGATAAAATACAAACTACGTTGACGGAAAAGAGAACGTTCCTTGGCCATCTGTCTATCAAAATTTCTGCAACAAATAGAGCAACAATAGGAATAGAGAAGAATCATGCGATTAGAATCATGCTAAAGTCACTATCAAATTTATTTCAAAAAGTTAAGCTTACAAAAAGTTTACAAATTGTAGAAACAAAGAACGTGATTAGAACCATGTCAATAACATAATAAAATTTTGAATTAGTTTTTTTGTTTAGTATTTAGAAGTTGATACATTACTCTCAAATAAAAATATTGAAATCCAATTGTATTTGTTGTAAACAACCAGGTAAACAAACAACCGGACTAATAATTGCTGGATGAAGCATAAGATTAGACAAAACATGAGACTTAAAAACAAAATGAACGTACCAAATTCCAAATAGGCCAATGCTGGTGTCATATGCATGAGCTATATATATATATTGGGATATTGGTTAGAAATATCGATTTATTGGGTTGCGTTTACATGACGGTTGAGTGCCGACCATCCTTTCCTTGCTTTCTTTAGTTTTTTTATCATTTATCGGCCGCACTCAAGTGACTCAAGGAACAACAATTCACAACACAAATCTCATGAGCACTATTATAGTCCAAAACAGAGAGAGAGAGAGAGAGAGAGAGAGAGCGAGAGATGACATACCAGTCAGCAGAGCGGCAGATCAGGCGGAGTCTGAGAGCAACGAGCGATCGCCGATGAGGTTGGTGTCAACTTGTAATACAACCAAATCTTGCGAGTTGCGATGAGGCGTTCTGGTGTTGAGATCGTGTTTAGGTTTTCTCTGATTTCTATCTGGTATGGCAACTTGCAATACAGCCACATTGATTTATTGCTGGGTGTGTTCTTTTTACTGCCAAAGATATTATTAAGGGGATGAAATTTTAAGGTGTTCCAGTTTTCATTTATGTAGTAAAAGACAATAAAAATATTATTATTATTATTATTATTATTATTATAGTTCTTTTTCTTTCTTCAAAAGGTGCCTTCAACGAGGGACCGCCACTAGATCTGTGATTTCATATATGTGTGCCGTTTTGGTTGACATCATGAGAATAAAGTTGTATTCTTCTATTATAGATGAGTTGAATATTTTTAATAGTAGCATTATATCAATATGTGTGGCGTTTTGGTTGACAATGTAATGCACATGTGTGGAACAAAATTTCCCCATAACTATTTTATTTATTGTTAAGCTGGTCTTCTGCGCAAGTTTAAATAAATTGGTGTCACTTCTTCTGTGTTGTGGTCTTCTATGATGTGTGGTCTATGATTACACATAGGTATGAAATTTCACAGCGCAAGAAAACTTAGATGAAAGCTAGTTTATTGGCAGCATTAGCATTGGGGTATAAAACCTCCCAAATTGCTATTTTACATCCAAACATGTTCAAAATGCAGTTTAGAGCATTTGCATCTATGTAGGTATAATGCTATAATACTATATTTTAGCTCTCACTCCGGTCATTCATTCCCTCTCTCTCATTCACTCTCATTCCCTCTCTCTCATTCACTGAAGCTCATCGTCAACGTCAACGCCGCCGATCAGCTCAGACCGATCCGCCATCCGCCATCCGCCATCCACCGATCGTCAACGTCACCCCCATCCACCGATTGTCAACGTCACCGCCATCCACCATCAACCGATTGTCAACGTCGCTGCCACTGATCGTCAACATCCCAAGCCGCTAATCAGCTCAAACCCACCGCTGATCAACTCTCTCAGCCTCAGACCCACCAACTGTCCAAAGCCACCGATCAGCTCAAACCCGCGCTGCCATCCGCCTCAAACCCACATCGGCGATCGGAGAGCTTACTCGTGGTTGTGCTTGCTCGCCGACGTTGTGCTTGTTTGTGATTGGTGATTTTTTATTTTGTTTGTGATTGGTGATTTTGTTTGGTCTAGGTTGAAGAAAAAGATTGGAGATTTGGTTTTTTTTTTTTTTCTTTTTTTTCTTTCCTACTGTGGACTGGTGGTGGTGGTGGTGGTGTTGGTGTTGGTGTTGGTGGTGGTTGTGGTTGGTGCTGTGGATTTTTTTTGGGAGTGTGATATATTATTTTATTGGAGTGGTTATATTATTTTGTTGTGATATTTATATTATTTTATTGTGTTAAAAGCTAAAATAGATCCACTGCTGCAGTATATGTGTAGGTAAAATAGATAAAGTGACTTTTTGTGTAGCTAAATAGCTAAAATATTAGATTCACTGCTTTAAATGCTCTTACTAACCCAAATTACATTTTAACGGAGTTGCTATTGCTAAAAGGATTAACAGCTGTGAATAGTAAGTTGGTATATATTTATATTATTTTATTGTCTATCTCCTCTCTCTTTATTTAATGATTCTTCTCTTTCCTTTATTCTTTATATTATTTTATGAAAAAAAGTTGGTTTAGAGATTATTTTTAGAAACATTTTATTGAAAGAATGATAAAATAATAAATGTTATTGATAGTTTTTTATAAAATAATAAATGTTAAAATAATAGTGTTAAAACTTTCCTATTATAATTTATTAACAATTACTTCTAAAGGCATCTGTTAATATAACCTTTATTTTATTGTGTAGTATTATTATTTTAATGAGTTGAATGTTAAAATAAAAAATAGAATAGTATTGAAAGGTGAGATGATATGATAGATCAAATAACTTATTAAACCGTAAAATAGTAATTTTTATGATAACCTGGATGTGGTGGCAAAAATTATTTCTATTTGTAAATTTTTTTTCTCATAGTTTTTTAATTTCCCCCTATTGGATATATCTTTACTTGTACATAGGTCGGTGCATCAATATTTGGGCCATATCTTTAGATCATTGATATGCATGGCCAATTGGGAACATCAGGCCATTATCAATGCCACATTTCCACATACTGTCACTCCATGATAAGGTATGATAAGGTTCTTCAGTTTCGGCATGACTTTATTATTTCGGCATGATGTCATCTTTTACTGATATGGATGAAATTATGTCCTTGTACTCTCCATCTTATATTATTTGTAAGAGCAAGATTTGGCTCTTAAGCCCAAAAGATGAATGGGTTAAGGTTTAAAGAGCCCCACACGATGAACTTGTAGAGAGTGAACTTAAAAGTTAGGCTTTAATGAATCAGGCAACGCGCACAGTGGATTAATGATACTAAGAGACCGTTTGGCCTGGGTGGAAAAGCTGAACGCATTTGCGTTTCAGCTTTTTTTTTTTTTTCACGGGTTTTAGTTTTTTTACTGTTTATGTACTGTAGCGGCTACTGTTCAATGAACAGTAGCCGCAAAGATTGACTTTTCAACCCAAATTTACTGTTCATGGACCCACAATTTTCACTTTTCAGCAACTTTTGCATTAAAAATGGGTCCCACGGTACTATTCACACATTTAAAAATTATTTTGCTACAGTGTTTTCAGTTTTCAGTTTTCAGTTTTCAGTTTTCAGTTTTCAGCTGTATCCAAACAGGCCCTAAGAAAGTAAAGAAAAACAAGTTCTAAGCAAGAAAAACCTTCCTCGACAAAGTCCAAGGAGAATATTCTTGAATATAGTTCTTTTGGACTTTGATACAATTTTAGTTCTTATTGCTACAGTGTATTCTCTACAATTTTTCCGATCCCCTCTCCCTAGAGAGTCTCTTACGTTCTATAACTCCCTTTAGATGATCTTGGCCCTCTATTTGTTGATCGTCTAGGCTACTACTTGAGTGCTTATCCCATCAGACACCTTCCCAAGCTCCTTGTGAGTTAGGGCAACCAAAGTAGCACTGTTCAAAAGTCTTCTCCACATAAATGTAGCCAGAAGGTTTGGTGGGATGCATTAAATGTGGTTGCAACCACCATCCCTTCAGTCATGTTAAGGTTAACCCCCTTCCCGAAACTCTTTCTCTACAGTATGACCTCCTATAGTAACGTGCCACTGACGTGGCCTTATTGTCCGAGCGTGCATGTGACCTCCTCAACGCGATGGTGGCCTCCTTGGCTATGGGTATGACACGTGGCGCAAATACTTTTTTAAATTCTTGTACCCCACATTATTCATAATTCATATACCCCTTATTAATTACCATAACCAATATTATTTCCCTAGGTTTTTATGCTACAACTAAATATTTGCTTGTTTCTTTCCACTAGGAGTTATGCTCAATTGGTTTCTTTTCAGATTGGAAAATTTGCTCAAAAAATAAATGGCTAAATTTCTAAAAGGATCTTCCAATTTTCTATCTTGTTACGTAATGTCTTCTTCCACGACAGGTGGTGAATGCAACTCTCGTGTGATGACTTATGATGTGGATTTGAATTACAGCCCCAAATTATCTCTTCAAGTCTTTTTCTAGTTCATAGCTCATAATCCTTGTTCTAAGTTCTAACCCATAAGACAACATAAGTGTCTGATACTTTTCCATATCATAACATAACTTACGAACTTTAATCAATGGTTTTAGATTGGGCTTTTTTTTAATGTAAGTTTTACATTTTTAAAATGTAACTAGGAATCAAAATTATCTATTTTTTCTTAGATTATGACTAGGAAATAAATTGTAATTTATATTTTGCATTCTAAAATCATGTAATCTAATTAATTTTTCAATGAAATAAAGATGAATTTAATTATTTGTTGGTTACCTAGTTTTTTTTTTTTTTCCTTAAATAAACAAGTGATGTCTCCAATAATATGATTCCCTCAATTTAGAGGTATGATATTGGCGGTAGGCTGGTAGGGTGATCACCTTGAGAACATCATCTTTACCTCTCATTGCTGGGATTGTTTTTGCTCATATAAAGCCATAAACTCTTTTACACATGATGTCTTTAACACTGAATCTATAATTACACTTGATCTTAGCCAAAAAGGCCGAGAGAAAGGTATAACACTTAATTTATAATTTCATAAAAATACCTTATAAATCAAGTGCAAGAAATATATTGCTTCAATACACTCATGTAGAACAATCTAATTTGGGCAAGTTGTCTCACTAAAGATGAGATCTAAGATTTTTTTTAAATTAAAAAAAAAAAAAAAAAAAATTGGTTGCAACATGTTCTTACACTCAGAAAAAAATAATAATAATGATAATGAGGTAGTCCTATTTTGATGAGTTAGGTGGTTATCTCAATTTTCATACGAGGTACTATGATTGGGTCATTTGGCACAAGAAATGAAGAAAATTAAAATAGAAACTTGACACAAAATTAGACTATTTAGATTCAATTGGGATTTTGATTGTGGTTAGAATTAAATGAGATATAAATGAAAAGAGAGTAAAAAATTGTAAGATAACAACCATCATGAATTTGTGGATAAAGTCTAAAGCCAAACAATTAAGTTGTACTTTGGCCAACATATAGAAGTGACCACAAAAGTATAAGGTACCTATCTTATTAGGTATGACATAGAAAATAAAATACAAAAGACGGTTGAAATTCGCAAGCTTCCCAAGTCGTTTAGGCCACAACTTGTTTCAAGGAGTCTTCTTTTGCTTGACGGTGACAATGTGATTGATCGACTAAGCCTCAGAGAAATCTTCCATTAAAACCACACAACATTATTCGGGTCAGGTCGGGTCGTTAACCGGATCAAACACAACTAGACTCCACAAAACCCAACAGACCAATCTACAATTCTGTTATATTATAGGGGCTAATTTTGTGAAATTTCATGTAGTATTTAAATGATTGTTGTTTAAATAGTATGCATTTTGTTGTAGATTTTATTTGCTCCTACTCTTTTTCAATATAACTCTTTGATCATGTAATTTTTTTACTTAAAAAAAAAAAAATCATGTAGCAGACTTGATTGCCAACACTTGTTAGTCTTTGTCTATGCCAGGAATGAAAGTCCATCAAAGGGTCTTAATCTTAGTGAAAAGAGGGATTGATTAATAAATCAGAAGCAAGAAGGATAAAAAGGTGGTTGTGGGCTCTACTGTATATCATTCAAAAGCAATACTGCTCTTTGATTTTGAGTTTGATGTGTTAAATGATTAAGTATGATCATTTCGACCTGTTTGTAAGCGGAGCTTGATTATTCTGTCTTCTAGAATATTTAGTTTTTCTATCATCTTGCCAATGTTGTTATGAAACTTATGCAATTAATAGTCCCAGTATTGTTGCATAACTAATATGGCAGTGTTTTCTTTGTGGAGGAATATAGTTGCTCGGCAGTATTGGGACAAATATGAAATCAGCTAATCTAATATTTGTTCATTTTTAGTACAAGTTGGGACTATAAATAACGCTGAGGAGATGGCTATTACTAGTTCTGTAGTTAGGCAGCTATTGAACTTGTGTAATTTTTTATTCTTTGATAAATAACATCAATATACCATACTAGTAGCCAATTACAAAGGTTACTGGGACATCCATGGCTTAAGTGGGGACAAATACTCACTCGATTCGATCGAAACTTCGAAGGCCAAATAATACCCCACCTCAATGTTCTTTGGAGATGCAGCCGAAAAATGGGTGCTTCTTGGTCAGTTTAGGAGAGTGAGCTTTTGGATAGAAGGGGTGCTTCTTGGTTTGTAGTTCGTACCACTCGGCTTTTTACAAAGCCCATGAAGCTCTGTGCTGTGAATGCTTAAGTGGAGGATGAGCAATGGTTTGTGGGACATCGTATGAAGTGGCAAAGTGCTGGATAAGGTAAAGTAAAACATTCACTTTCCTTCGGTGAGTTTGCACGGACACTACCAACAAAAACAAATCTGTGTGAGAGGACCTAAATAGAGGACGGCATGTGTGGATTTTGTAGGCTGGACTAGGAGACCACAATCCATGCATTATGGACATTTCTTGTAGCCCATTGGTCATGGATCATGTTGTCGGCAGCTACAAAAGCTCCAAAGATTTGCAAACTGTTCGGTAAGCCCATGTTCACAGAGTAGGTAACAAGGTAGTAAAGTGATCATGAATGAATCAGTATAGCTTGCAGGAGCTCCCCCTATGGTGGAAGTGTGGAACCACTGATAGTATGCAATTATGCATTAGATTTTTCGGAAGTTTAATAGAAATTGGATGAATTATCAATTATTGCATATTCAATTATTTATCTTGAAAGTTCAAATAGCGTTGAAAACACTATGAACGTTTAAACTCCCAAATATAAATTATCAATTCAAACTTATAATCAAACAATAAATGTGCGGAACATGAACATAAGCTAATGACAGAATTGATAAACAATCTAAACCAATTTAAAATCACATCCACAGTAGAAATTAAATGGTAAATATTAAGGGAAGAGAGATGCAAACACAAAGACAACACAGCGATGTGTTATCGAAGAGGAAACCGAAACCCTCAGCGTAAAACCTCTCTGCCGCCCTCCAAGCGGTAAATAATCCACTAGAAAATGTAGTTGGGATACATAAACAGCAATAGACCCTCCAAGCCTAATCTACCCAGGTAGCTAAGCCCTCCAAGTTTCTTGCTCCAACGAGGTTGCGCCGAACTTTTTTCTTCTCTAGCTTATCGGATTCCGCTATAGCCCATAGCATTAACCAATAACCTTTGGTCCCTTCCAAACTGTTTCCCTAAGCACTAAAAGACCTTCTCATAAATGTGGGTATGGTGAAAAAAGGATTTGGTAAATAACCTCTCAAGGATGTATCAATGGAGAGGAAGAGAGTAGAGGAATTTAAAGAGCCTCTTAGATGAAGATTGTAGATGAATCAATCTTGTTTTTCTCTAGGGTTTCTCTCTCAAAATTCTCTCTGGAAGCTCTCTACATTTCGTGGATATAAGGGTCTATATATAGTGGGGTGAGAAAGAAATGCGAAGAGTCAGTTTTTCCCAAACAGGGCTGGTTGGCGGCTTGGCCTCGCGACTTGACTGAGTCGCAAGATCAAACCGTGAGATAACAGAACTGACAGGCTGGATTTTTGTCCTGTAGTGCACCAACTGGTGTGACTGTTCATCTTCTCATATGCTTCACTCGTGTGCTGCATTTTGGCGGCTTGCCAGTCGCGAGACACCTGTGAGTCCCAGCCACGAATCCTTGCTTCTTTGTACAATCTTGAGCATTTCTTCACACTCTCTCACACTCTACCTTTACATAAATCCCACCTAAATACAGGGTTACTAAATGCTGAATTACAAGCAAATTGGCACGGAATAAAGCCAACAAGATGGTTGATAAAATTTCAACCTTACATGCCTTTACTCTCATTCAATTCCGTCCTCTAACTTTCAATTTTGTTTAATTCAGTCATCCCGTTAGTCTTTGCCAAAGTTGAGTTGTAAAGGAGGGGATAATGTAGTTTTGTATTGAACAAAGTTGAAAATTAAAAATGTAATATTAGCCCAAGCACAAGCCCAATCCCACCTTGTGCGTAAGACAAGTATCGTACTTATACTACAAGTCTATTAGTCTAAAGTTTGACGTTAGTGCAGTTGAGGCCAAGAATCATAGTGGCTCGACAATGGTCTTGCAGTGTTTATGAGACCAAATGCAGCATCTTAAGGACATAAAACCATGACAACATGAAGGTGAGTAAATGAATTGATGTTCTTTGTAAACTTGGGTCATTCCTTGTAGTTGGGTTTTGTCACAGATTGCCAAAATGAGAGATTGTAAAGTCTATATTTTTAGGTTGGCAAACTGTGATCAAATGTAATCCATTTATAGTGTGTTTTGGTGAGTCTTGAGTGCGTTAAAGGTGTATTTTATAATCCAAGACAAAGACCCAAGTTCAGATTAAGAAAGAATCAATTTCAAAGTAAGAAAACAAAGTTTCTTTCAGTTCGGCTGCTAGCTCAACACCTTGTTCAACCAATTGAGATTTTTGATTGCAAGCTCAACACCTAGTTCGATCGATCGAGATTGCATTATCAGCGAAAATTTGAAATGCGAAAAAGTCCATAATTTTCTCATTTCAAGCTCGATTCGTGATTCGTTTTGTTGTGCTATTTAAAGGACATCATAAGTCATCCCTAGAGAGGCTTTTCAGAGAGTGAAATCATTGTTTGTGTGGCTGGGTTTGTATAACCAAGTTTCTATCAATCTTACTATACTAGAGACTTTCAAAGTAGATCTAAGCCTCCATCTATTCAACCTGTGAGAGTTCAAGAACATATAGAGAAAAATCAACATGGTGTTGCTACTGCCATAGTGCAGATCTGTCTGAAACCGTAGAGAAATCCAGTCTATAACAGTTGTTGGTCAAAACCTTCAAGTGGATTTCTTGGAGTCACAAACAGGAAAGTTTGTGTGAAATTTGTTAACCATAGTTGCTGATCTAAAATCGAGTGGAAATCTTATAGTCATAAACAAGAGAGTTTATGTGCAACAGTTTCATCGTAGAAGAGTCCGTAGATTCGGAGTTACGTGTGGTCACGCCAATAAGTACTACGTGAGGTAGTAATAGATATATAGTTAAGTCTATTGTACAAACTTTGATTCTATTAGTAAAATGTTATCTTAAGGATTGTTTAGGTTAAAACGTCCCTAGGTTTTAAACTTTGAAACCATAGTTTCAAAAATTTTCCTAGTTCATCATTCTTGGAGTTCACGTGATTTGTGCTTGTCTGATGTGGTTAATCATTTTAATTAAGACCATAATGAATCTAATTAATCATTTGGCTAAAAATTGATTGAATTTATTTTTCAATATCTAATGTATTAATTATTGGTCAACAAGGCCTAAGATAATTGGCTCAAATCCTACATAACTTTTCCTAATCTCAATAACTGATGAAGGGCCAATATGTGTAACTAACTAACTAGAAGTGATGGAACTATTGCAATTATTATGAAATTAGGATATTACATTGAATATGGATTCCTAATAGTATTCCACAACTTTGGGAAGGAAAAGAGAAGAATAAAGAAAATGGAGTTTCACTTACCTCCAATACTTTTTCAACTGAACATCTCTTGTTGTTTTGAATATACAATGGCAAGTGGTAGTGAGTTTTAGTTTCCACCTTTTATTTAGTTAGTAGGTGATGTAACAATTTCTCATTAAAACAAAAGAAGATTATAGTTAAAAAAACGTACTGGAGGTAAGCCAAACCCAAGAAAAGAGAAGTGTTTTCTAGGAGTTGCAATTAGTTTTTGCATGAGTAGGCTTTTTTCTTTTTTCTTTTTGAATAGAATGTGAGGTAGTTTTGGTTGTGTACACAAGTAGTGGGAAGGTTTTATTATTATTATTATTATTATTATTATTATTATTATTATTATAACTTTGGGTAGGTACTTTGTATCTATCTATACTATTTAATGAGGAGTTTTTACCTGTTAGATTTTTGTTTTGATTTGTTTTTGATTTTTGATTTTTATTTTTTATTTTTTATCAATTTATGGTGTTAATTGATAGGACGGAGAGAGCAAGAAAGGCAGAATATGAGTTTGAGTGATTAAAGAGATAGAGAGACAAGGACAAATAATAATAATAATAATAATAAATGAATTAAAATGATTATTTAAATAAAAATTGGTGTATAATAGATAGTCTGATGTGAGTATTTTATAAAAATAATTATGTAAAATAGAAAAAGTAGGCTTTTATGGTAAAATATTAGGAAAATTTTGCACCTACTGGTGCGGATGCTCTAAGCTCATCAACATTCCATAAACAAAAGGGGCGAAAAGTGAAATTGGCTAATACTCTCTACCAGTCTACCTTAACTTTATTTCCAATGTTAAGAGAAAGGAATTCAAATCCCTAACCTCTATGCTCACTAGTCCAACCACCGTGATGTGTTATCTTCCGCTAGAGATAATCATCGACATACTCTCCCGATTACCTGTGAAATCCCTAGTAAGATTTCAATGCGTTTCCAAGGGATGGCACGCCCTAATCAATGGTCAAGATTTCATCAAGCTGCACCTCTACCACTCCTTCAAGTCCAACACAGATCACACTCTCATTATCCAGGACCAAAACGCCGGTTTTCCCTTTGATTTCTTCTCAGTCAGCTTCCATGACGAGAATCGCTTCGGCAAGCGCTTGGAAATTTACCGGCCACTACATTGTTCAAATATGTTCATTGACATCTTGAGCTTTTGCGCTCAGCCACTGCATTTTAATATAGAAGTTTCTAAAAATTATATATTTTAATAAATACTATACAAATAAGATATTGAAAATAAGCTATGACCAACAAAGACCGTAATGAAATTTTACCTGTGCATAAAAAAATATAAACATATTATGTATGCAAAACAAGTTTATGCATTCTGGGTGGTCTACCTAATTGCAGGCTAAATTGCTGAAGACAAAAATGCATGCACATAATCCATGACATACAATTTCCAAGTGAAGTAAATCATTACTTCATGCTACCATAAAATAAAACTAAATAAATAAAAAGATTTCAAATCTTGCCAATGATAGCTGGCTAGACATTCACACATATGATATGCACCGACACGTGGGCAGATAGAATTTTACTAAGCTTAAGAGGGCTAAAACACCATTCTTCAATTGGGTTAAAACTCAAAATGGCATCAAGAGTATTACTAATGAGGATAGTTGGTCAAAATTGCAAATTGTTAAGTCATTCAAAGGTATATCTTCACCATTTTGATACAATCTAAGCAGATAAGGAAAGATTTTACTAGTTGATCTAACTTGGACATATAAGTGACAAGTAACAGTAAATTTTTGTAATATGGCTGTGCACGTTGAATATAGGTTTTTAGTCTTTTTCTTCATATGGAGTTTCTCCTCCAGTTTTCTTTCTATTTTTTTGAGAAAACAATTGGTGGGTCCAGCAAGAAAATACCTAGATCCTACCAATATTTTTTCCTCTCCTCCCTCCAACTAAGTACTGACTAAAAATATTTTCTTTACTTTTCTCTCTTTTCTTTTTTATCTTTTTTATTCCACCTCCAACCAAACAAATTCTAAATCCACCAGCCCGACACCAACGTCAATACTCAAACCCAATCTGAAAATAAGCCCAACCAGACTCAACTCAAGTCTACCCATACACAAAACAAAAGCCGGTGGCCACTTAAATTTGAATCCAATACACATTAAACTCAAACGCATTATGTAAAAGTCTAACAAAGCCCAATCTTAATATACACTCCAGCCCATTCACAACCAAAACCCAACCTACTTAATCCATCCAAATCCCAGCCGAACCTGAACCTGTAAACCCATAAACACCTTCCCAACCCGAAACTCTTAAAATCTAACCCACAAAATAAAACTCACTAAAGCACATTTCAAAATAAAATTTCCCTTTCCAAGCCCAATTTAAAATGATGAACTCAAAAGCAGATCTTTCCAAAATTTCAACTTCACCCCTAAACTTTCCCAAAATTATATATGCCCCAAAACTTTCACAAAATTACCCTTTGGCCACACAAAAATCGCTGGAAAGCCCCCAATATCACAAAAATGCTACTTCAATCCTAGCGTAAGCGGTACATGAACAATTTCTAAAGTACTCTTGCTCGACACTCAACACTATTTCAAACTAAAACTTAAGCTCATATCCGCATAATGCAATTAACATTCCTTTGTAAATTTGAACATCACGTTTCGGAAACTAATGAAATTAATCACACAAAACAAAAGCATATAACTCTTGCCTCGTGGTGTATTAATTTCAAGAAGCAAGTGATAGTGAATTAAATAGCTAAAGGAATCTTCTCAAAAAAATAAAAAAGCTAAAGGAGAAGTAGTGATTTTCATCACAAATTCTAGACTATACCATTACTCCATTAGTGCAGTATTATACATTATCTTTCTTTTTTTTTTTGGAATAATTTTACGTACTGTATTATGTTCATACAAGATAAGAAATGGTCTGTAGGTTCCAGTTAGCTCAATTGGTAAAGTCTCTGATGGTTGTATAAAAGATTTAGAGTTCAATCACCGCCTATACCAAAAACTGATTGATGTCTTGGTCTGATAATAAAGAGCTATTATCAAGAGCAGACGCCATAAGTTGAAATTCTCTATAAAAAAAAGAGATAAAAAATGGTCTATTGTAGACTTAGAGGAAATCAATACTATGTTGTAATGGCAAATTAGTACACTTCTCCAAACAATCTTGAGGATCAATTTCAAAATTTGTTATTTTATATACGGAATTACCTACTTCACTAGTTAATATGTCTTTACCACTGTAAATACTTTTTCTTTTTCTTTTTCTAAAAAAAAAAAAAAAAAAAAAAATGTTGTATGAATTTCTACTCTAGCCTAATCTAAGTATATATGTGTGTGAAGCTCCTTCTTGGAGTCTTGAACCCTGGCCCTTACTCCCCACATCCCACAAGCACTTATACTTGTAGAGTGACAATCGCACCAAGGGTATGTGGTGGTTAAATACTCTTCTAAACAAATACAATTTGTTTTGGAATAGGAAGAGGTGTGGCATTACCCAACATAAAAACAATTATCAACATGGCTGGCTAATTTGTTACATGTTCTTAATTGCATAGACAAAAGCCCAATTTAAATGGATCTTGGAACTTCATTTAGAGGGTATGTCTCACCTAGTGATGGGTTCTATTAAAGTATTAGTATAGTTTAATGAAATTTTTTTTGTTTGCTTAATTGTTTATCTTAGTATTGTTTCATTGATTTTTGGTTGCATAAATCCATTAAAGACCAATCATGGGTTCTATTTTAGTAAAGTGGTGGCTGTGAATGATAGAGGAGAATTTTATAAAATTTCGTGTAGACTTGAGGTCATTGTTTAATGGAATGCATTTTGTTCTAGATTTTACTTGCTCTCTCTTTTCCTATATCATTCTTTGATTTTGTAATTTTTTGGGATTTTTTTTATTTGAATAGGTAAGAATATTTTTTTGAAAAAAGATATGAAGTAGCCTAAAGAATTATATCACAAGAAAATCTTTTTTTGAGATAATTTTTTTAATGATAAAAAAAAAAAAAAAAATCATGCAACAGACCCGATTGCTAACACGTGTTAGTCTTTGTCTATGCCAGGAATCAAAGTCCATTATAGGGTCTTAATCCGTTAGTGAAAGGAGTGATTGATTAATAAGTGAAAAGCAAGAACGATAAAGAGGTGATTGTGGACTAAACTGTATCTTTCAAAAGGAATACATACTGTTCTTTGATTTTGAGCTGTTCTGTTAAATAGTCAAGTATGATAATTTCTACCTACATATAAGAGAAGCTGGATTATTCGGTGTCTTCTGGAATATTTTTCTCATCATGCCATGTTGTTATGAAACTTTATGCATTTGATAGTTCCAGACTTCTTTGATTTTGAGCTTGTTCTGTTAAATAGTCAAGTATGATCATTTCTACCTACATATAAGAGAAGCTGGATTATTCGGTGTCTTCTGGAATATTTAACTGTTTTCTCATCATGCCATGTTGTTATGAAACTATATGCATTTGATAGTTCCAGACTTCCAGTATTGTTGCATATATTATGACAATGTCTTTTTGGTGTTGGGATAAGAATGATTGGTTTGCTTTCTTAAAATCCTACTGTATTAAAAAAAAATAAATAAATAAAAAAATGAGAAACATCTCAACCCATGTATACAGGAAGTGTATGTGGGCTGCTGTAAATATTGGCAATAGAATTTTTCAAGACCTGTGAATGATTGGGATTTGGACTCTTTGTTGTCTTTCATGTCATTGGTTTCTGTCCCATATGCGTATTAGTTGCTTGCCTAATCAAAACTCTAATGGCCTGTTTGGATGTTTAAAAAAGGAGGGGGAGTAGAGTAGAGGGAGGGAGAGTAATCTAATTACCTTGTTTGGAAGTTTTTTAAGGAAGAAGATGGAGGGGTTTGGAGAGGTTTCAACTCCCTCTATCTCTCCATTTTTAATTCCCCCAAATTGGAGAGATTTAGAGGGAGAGTAGAGTACATAAACTATTGACCAAGTAAATTACCTAATTTACCCTTATTATATTAACAAAATTACACAAGGGGAAGGGCTAATTACTCCCTTCCCCCTTACTAATTTTAAAAACATCCAAACAAGGTGGAGGGGAATCATTTTCCTCTACTCTCCTCTCCACTACTTCCCTCCCCTCTACTTCCCTCTACTCTCCTCCCTCTCTAAACTTCCAAACAAGCCATAAGGTGGCGTCTTAAGAATTTCTTCCTACATTGGTGGTTGTTATTTGGCGCGTCAATATGTTATACCATCAAAAAAAAGTACCAACTAATTTTTTTTTTTTTTTTTGGGTGGGGTACGTAACAAGTGATCTATTTATAATGCTTACAACGAAAGTTCGGATGATCACTTCATTCACATAGGTAAAACTCATAAGACCACTCCATCATCACTATTATTAAATGCATCTGCGCATAAGCACAAGTTACAACATAATATTTTTGGTTGACTAAGATCATGCACTTTTAGCTTCCTTAGTTTTCCATATGGTTTAAATTGTGTGAAAGGAAAAAATATAAGTACATATTTTGGGGAGAAATAATTTTTTAAGAACAAAATTTAACTACAAAATTAGTTGTACCTTAAGATGACATAACCTTACTCAATATCATTAAATTACTACATATTTCAAAAATCTACTCTTAATATACACGTCAAATTTTGTGCCAATCAGATATTATATACTATATGATCTATAAAATTATATTTTTATGCATAATTTTAAATTACAAAAACTTGCAATATAAACAATTATTGATGACATAGTTATTGATATTTAATTTTCTAGAAGTTTTGCAAGCATGGAGGATAAGAAGAAAATTTAATCCAATGGTGGATTTGTCAAAATTCACCTCTAATAAAAAGATATTGAGTAAATTTGTAGTCTTATGCAGTTAGACTATAACCAATTTTATAGCTAAAATTTGTCTGTAATAGTTGATTCTCATATATAACTTTATTGATTATCAAAATATAGATTGTTATAGTTTTGTTTAACAAATCTTATGTAATAAGATGGAATCAAAGCTTTATAAATGCTCATTGACTTCTTCAAAAATGCATATAAAAAAATTCTCCAAAAATGCAAAATAATGTTAATTTCCATATGAAATAATCAAGATTCATTGCATGTTTTGAAACAAATTATGCATTCTACTATTTTTTATTGTGTTGCGTTTTTATACATATCTTACTATATTATAATGTACTGCAAAATATATTGCTATATATAATAATTGAACGTAAAATGAATTATATTTCCTTGCCAAAAAAATTTATAAAAATTTATAATGTAGACGGCTTAACTCAAAAAAAATATATTATACTATATCAATTGTACTTTGTTGCTTTCATTGGGTTTTGAATTTTTTTTTTTTAAGTTTATACTTTATTAGAAAATAATCATATTATTTTGAGATTGGATTGAGACTAATACTTATAAATCTCAACTACTATTAACTTATAAAAATCTAAGTATAGATAACTTAACTTACAAAATATATATTATACTATCAATTATACTTTGTCTTTTTCATTGGATTTTGGACTAAAAAAATGTTGATACTTTGTTAGAAAATAATCATTGTATTTTGAGAAGGGATTGCAACTAAAAATTATAAGTCTTAGTAGCTATTATTGTGGAGGGGTGAGCTCCCTTAGAAGGTACTGTTCGCTTTGGGTTCAGGTGTGACCCTCATAGCTTTGTCCCAAATCGGGGAACTACGCCTCTCACCTTCGACTTAGAAGCACTAGGCCTAAGTGAAGGTGTACCATTGTGTAAGGTACTGTCCACTTTGGGTTCAGGTGTGACCCTCACGGCTTTGCCCCACATCAAGGAACTACACCTCCCACCTTCGACTTATAAGCGCTGGGCCTAAGTGAAGGTGTACTATCATGTGTGGGACAAAGCCGTGAGGGTCACACCTAAACCCAAAGCAGACAGTTCCTTCTAAAGGAGCTCACCCCTCTACAATTATCATTTTTCACTTAATAAAAAAAATGATGGCAATTTTTTTTGCGCATAGCACGGATTTAGAACTAGTGAAATAGAATAAGGGAATCAAACGTAATAAAATAAAACAATATTTTTTAGGAAATAAATTCTAAAATTAAAAATGAAGAAGAATAAGATATCCACCTATCATTAATCTGTGGATTGAGGCTTACACTCCACCTTAAATCAAAATAAAGTGTAAACCCAAACAATTACGTTATACTTAGGCCCACACAGGTTAGTGACGAGGACCACAAAAGTAAAATTGTGCGTTTTAAGCCTTACATATATATATATATATATATTGTAAAGTTGTAATTTACAACTATGTGTTTTGTTGGCTTTTATTCCGTGCCAAATTTGATTGTAGTATTATTCAATTTTTTGTACCTTGTATTTATTGTGGGATTTAATTGTAAGGGTTGTGTGATAGAGAAAGAGAGTGTGAAGACTTAAGCAATTGAAGACTGAAGAGGTTTTCGCGGGTAGCTTGCGACTTAGCATCCCGCAAAGTGATCCATGTGACCTGCACATGCTGGAATGCAAAAAGTCAAGACAGGATGGAGACAGCTGTGTTTCGCGAGTAGCTCGCGAGTAAGGCCTTCCCGCGAGACACCCGCGAGACATTCTGTTTTGCCAGACTGTTATATCTGATACACACTTTCTGTACCCACACTATATATACTCACATTACCCATAAATGTTGAGGTGTGCTTTTGAGAGAAAACCGTAGCCACAAACCTTGAGAGTTAGAGATTGTTATACTCACATTTCTCTATACAATTGCTTGTAGATTTTCCTTAACTCCTACCTTTCCATTTCCATACCATTGAGAGGTTGATAGCCCAAACACTTACCACACTATTTCAGAGTGTCAAGTGAGGTTTTGGTGCTGCTGGGAAGCATTGGAAGAAGCCAAGGATGGCAGATGCAACATGGAGCTTGTTGCGGGATCCAGAGAGCTAGACAAGACACGGTTCCAAGAAGCCTTGTTAGAGTAAGAGCTTGGAGGAGTACATTACGTAGATTAGGCTTGGAGGGTCTCTTACTAACCCATGTATCCCAATTGATTGTCTAGTGGATTGATTACCGCTTGGAAGGCAGCGGAGAGATTTTTCGCCGAGTTCTTCTGTTTCCTCTTCGATAACAAATCGGCGTGTTATCTTGTGTGTGCATCTCTCTTTCCTACTCTTTTACATTCCATTTTACTACTGTGTTGTCATGAATATGGATTAAAATAGCTTGTTTGTTTATCCACTCGCATTTACACTATTCCGTTCTTAATATTAAGTTAGTGTAAAATCTATTGAGTCTCAACTTTAATTTGGGGATCTAAACAGCTCTTGTGTTTTCAACACATTTTCGAGCTTTCAATTGGTATCAGAGCTGGTGCGCTTGCTGTGGTTTAATTACCTTAGTGCAATCCTTGACCCCGTTTGAGATGGATCGGTCTCAATCTTTAAATGTTCCACCATATTTTGATGGTAGTAACTATGCCTTTTGGAAAGTCCAAATGAGGGCATTCTTGTGTTCAATTGATGATACTATTTAGGATGCGGTAGAAGTAGGATGGACTAGGTTGGAGGCCGCTAAATCCACTTGGGATAAGGCAGCACTTGCGGCAACTAACGCTAATAGTAAAGCTTTGAATGCAATTTTTTGTGGTATTTCTCCAGATGAGTTTCACAGGATTTCTCACATAACAGTTGCCAAGGAAGCGTGAGAGATATTGGAGACAACCTATGAAGGCACGAAGAAGGTGAAGGATACTAAGTTGCAGATGCTAACCACTCGATTTGAAGAGCTGAAAATGAGTGAAGAAGAGTCATTCGACTCATTCTATAGTAAGCTAAACGAGGTGGTTATTGGCAAGTTCAACTTGGGTGAGAAAACGGAGGACTCAAAGATAGTGAGGAAAATCCTTCGATCATTGCCGAAGAGCTTCCGTGCAAAAGTCATAGCTATAGAGGAAAGTAAAGATTTGGATGAGATCAAAATCCAAGAGCTCATTGGATCTCTCCAAACATATGAGCTGGGGCTGCCTTCTCATAAGTCGAGCAAATCTCCGCTCTTAAAACCATCACTGAGAGAATGAATGATTCCTCTGAAGAAGATGATGTGGAGAAGGAGGTAGCATTCCTTACAAAGAACTTCCGAAAATTTCTGAAGATGAAGAACAGTGGGAAACCGTTTAGCAGAGGGAAGTTTTCATCCTCCAAAGGTGATAGGAAGAAGTTTAAGAAAAAAGATAGGAAGGATTCTCAATTCCCTCAAGACATTGTGTGTTATGAATGCAATGGCCATGGACATCTCAAGAAGGAGTGTCCCAATTATCTAAGAGGGAAGGTAAGGCATATGCCACAACACTTAGTGATTCAGATTCTTCCAATTCAGATTCGAAAGAGAGCTGTGATGGAGAAGGGAATTACTCTGCTTTTATGACTATTGCTCATGTTTAGTCCTCAAAAGATTTGAGTTTGCTAGTATAAGAGCTCGGGGAACATAGTGAAGTGGAGTCAATGGGAGCAGTAGAAGAATCTGATGCTGAGGAAGATGAAAGTGCAGTGAGACTTCAAGAAAACTACAATTCCCTCATTGAGAAGTCAGGAGAATATACAAGGGTGGCTAAGGCAGCCCTTAAAAAGATGAAGAAGGCAGATGAGGACTATAGAAGTCTCCTAGTCAAATACAAGGAGGCCAAATGTGAAATAGAGACATTGAATGAAGAGCTGACCGAAGCCTACTCAAAGATAAAATTCCTTGAGCTTGAGGTGGTTCAAGCTAATGCTAAAGTAGAGCATGTTTCCTCCAAGAAGCTTGATGAAGTACTTGCTTATCAAAAACCTTTCTCCAACAAAAGCAGATTGGGATATACTGGAGAGAGTAGTTTAGCTGTCAATGTCTCCAAGGAAGTAAAGTTTGTAAAAGCCAAAGAACCAATGGTAGCTACCACAAAGGCTGAGAAAGTGAGGAGGAGAAGAATAAGAATGTGTCTGATCAACAGGTGTTGAATAAGCCTCCTAACCAATCAGTGGTCAAGCCTAAGGTTCAAGGGAAATCACTCCCAAAGTCACAAAGAGGTTCGAGAATTCAACATTTCTACCATCACTGTGGACTTCAAGGACATACCAGACCAAATTGTCATAAGCTGAGGGCATTGAAGAATGCAAGTGATTAGAGGTCAAAAGGACCAAGAAATGACAAAAGGAATTGGGCTGTTAAGTAATCAAGAGGTCGAAATGGTGATTCTAGAGTGAGGGATGTGATGAGAATGATTGATGCATTCACCACTTGTTTGGCAAGCTTCTTTAGAAGGTTTGAAGGCCACAACACTCGTACCCAATCTTATAGGGATATCACCCCAAACGCATGTGACGTGTGGGTGAAGAAGGGTACTCATGCATAAGCATTACAACATGTCCATGCATTAATATTTCCAATGTTTAAGGGCATATGTTCATGCATCATGACATGCATAATTCAATTTATGTCAATTGCTTCTGGTTTAAAGCATGTTTCTTTTACTTGTTTTGGTTTGTACCTATTTTTGTTGATCTTAATTTATTTGTTCTATTTTTTAGTGTGTTCAAAAATTCAAAAGCCCATAAAAAAATTGAAAAATCTTCAAAAAGTTTGATCGCTTGTGTTGTGTATATCACATATGAGTTTGGCTTAGTACCTTCGTACTAATGGCGTAATGCATTTACGAGCTTAGCTTGTTATGTATACACATATTTCTATGTAGGAGAAATTTTGAAAACTATGTGTGATTGTTGTAAATAGATCTTCAAGCTTGTCATGAATGATTGGTCAATAGTCTTGATGGTCTTGATACTTACATAGACTTGTGCCTATATATCTTCCCACTTTTATTTTTATGTTTTTGCAATAGAGCTCACCAAATGTAAATCTCCAAATAAAAAGAGATATTGAACTACAAAAGTCTGTCGCACATACTAATATTTGATTAGGAAAAAGAGAGAGCGACTTTTGTATTGAAATGTATGGTGCTCAAAAAGCCAAAGGCTAACTCTCAATGTTAAAATATCAAAAATTTCAAGCACCGATCTCAAAAAGAGATGTATTATCCAAAAAGGATCAAATGTTATGATTTATGCAAATGCCAAATGAAAAGCTTCTTTGTTATGTAATCAATCTCTTGTAGGAGGTCATATATGCTCATTTCTATAATTGAGATAGTCCACTTGACTGAATACCAGTTGTGTATGACTTAATTGAATTGATCATTGAAACTTCACTCTGGTTTAAGGACTATTCCACATTTGATATTCACCCACAACACACAAGACTTTGTTCAAACAATGCTTATCTCATTTCTGTGATTGTACATGTTCAAATATGATGTGTATGCTCAAGAACTTTCTGATCAAACCTAAAAAGATTTTTGAGTGTTTTATATGTTTTTTAAAGTGATTTTATACTTTCGTGCTTTTAGTTTTTGTTCAAAATGCACTTGTGTATTTTTCTTCAAAAACTGGTTTAGAGGCTGTTTTGCAAGAAGCTCGCGACTCAGAGCTTCCCGCGAAATGTGCTTAAGGGAAATTAAAAAGTCACATTTTTATATAGAGAGTCTCGCTACTGCCTCACGAGTATTTCGCGACTAAATACTTCTCGCAAAATGGTTTTTAGGCAAAAACTGAAAATTTTTCAATTTCATACAGAGGCTATCGCGACTGTCTTGCAACTATTTCACGACTAAGGGCTTCTCGCAAAAGCTTCAGTGTGTCTTGCGACTAATCTCGCGACTATCTAACCCGCGAAAAATGCGTGTTTCCAGTTTTATA
This sequence comes from Quercus suber, assembly GCF_002906115.3. NCBI lineage: Eukaryota > Viridiplantae > Streptophyta > Magnoliopsida > Fagales > Fagaceae > Quercus > Quercus suber. The sequence continues at coordinate 71,810 of NW_027069852.1, read as the reverse complement.
AGGCAAATGTGACAATTTTTCAAACACTCTCTCATTTCCCTCGCACTGCCTCTTTCGAACCCCCTTCAACCCAAGTCTCATTTTCTTTCAAAAACCCATATTTTTCAAGATAATCTCTGCAAAATCACTTTAAGGTATGTTTTCCTAAACATTGTTTTCACTTTTGTCTTAAATTTTGCAAATTTTAGCTTAGGGTTTTGAAAATTGGGAATTTTCGAAAAAAGAGTTGGGGTTCTTATTTTTGTGAAAATTTTTTCAAAATTTTGATTGGACTGAGTCCCATTTGCTGTGTTTGTATCTGTGTTGGCCCCATGTGGCATTCTTAGCATGTATTGAGGCAAAATTGATCTTGTTCATGCATTGTTCATCAGTGTAGTGCACTATTGCATGTTAGGTGTTTGACAAAATGTCCATGTGACACTTTTGTGTTGTAATGGACTCAAATGAGTTCCATTGCTTGGGTTACTCTTGATTGAACATGTTTAACATGTTTTGGTCAATGGGTGTGTGTTTTACACACTGTGCCCATTTTGTGCCTCACAATGCCAGGCCATGCACCTTCTAGGCACACCCCATGCACCTCTTGCTGCACTCACATGCATCAGCACACACACACACATGCACAGTCACTTATTTCATACATTGTGTTTATGTTTACATGTTCCATCAATTTTAGCATGCCGTTTTAAGTTTGTTTCCTCTATTTTTAAGTTGTTTTACTTATGTTTTGGACTAACTTGAATCTAATCAAGTTTTGTGTTCTGTTTGTGTTGGTGCACATATTTCTTTTCTATTCTGTGTTCACTTGTGCAGATGTCTCCTACCAAACATTCTACGACCAAGAAATCCACAAAACACGCTCATACAAATTCTGACAACTTCAAGTCTATGGAGGCAAGTTTGAAGTACAATGACTGCTACAAAAGTGCAACAATTATCATGGAAAGGATTGTCAAGTTGGATACCCTTGAGGACACCTTCATACCTGAAGTGTTCAAGGAAAGGACGTGGACAAAGCTCTTGAATCCAGTTGGAGTTGTCTACTCGGGGATCTTATAGATTGCTGGGTGAAACATAATGAGTTTGTGATTACTAGGGAAAGCATACAAGAATTTTTGGAAATTCGTCCTCCATCACAGCCAATCACAGTCCAGTATGAGGATCGTTTGGACTCTACTGAAGAAATGGTGTTGACTCTTGGTGGTACACTTAAGAAGACCTCCATGAACACAATTTCATTCAGCCCGGAGATAAGGACTCTTGCTTATGTGATGATCCATAATCTGTATCTGGTCACCAACCTGACAACGTTGTCTGCTTCAAGAACAATCCTTTTATACGATCTCTTTACTCACAAGGAGATTGATATATGTGGACACATCTTCTACCTTTTGAAGAAGAGCATTGATAAGCAGAATTCCAGACCAGTCATGCTATTCCCCTCACTTCTAATGGGCCTCATAGCAAAATCAAGGCTCAAACTTCCAAATGGCCTCACTGTGGTTCAGAGAGACTATTATATTGGTGCACATACGGTGACTAGGAGCACAACTCACATCAAAGGCTCCAAAACAGGTGTGCATACGATACCATGGGATCGTGCATAGGAAGAGGGTGGCGATACAGAAGAGGAGATTAACAGATTCACTGCTGCTCTAGAGACTTCAGCTCAGCCATCATCTTCAGCACCAGCGCGAGGATTAGACAGACTTGATCGTCTCCTAGCTAAAATGGACCAGATGTCTACCGTGCTTAACTCACATGTGCAACACACCGTGAACTAGTTTGCCTATATTCAAGGCTAGATCACTGCCTTATCCTCACAGATTGATAATTTGTCCATGCACTAGGGATAAGATTCAAAGTCCGATCAATTCTAGCCTCTTTGACCATTCCGGTCAAAAAGGGGGAGAAATTTTCGAGGGGGAGCTTGCACATTTTAGAGGGAGCAGAGCATAGACAGAGTTTAGATTTAGATACATTGGTTCATTCAGGCAGTTTAGCGCTATTTATGTTTGGTTTCAATTGTTTTAGTGTTTATAACTCTTGGATAGTTGTCTTTATTGCTTTCTTTTAAAGCTTTAATACTCTGTTTTTAATTTCAGTTTATATTTAGTATTTGTGATCATCTCAATGCTTTGTAGCTTTTTTTTTTTTTTTGGTACTTTTAAGATATTGCTAATATGCGTTTTGTTGGCTTTTATTCCATGCCAAATTTGATTGTAATATTATTCAATCTTTTGTACCCTGTATTTATTGTGAGATTTAATTGTAAGGGTTGTGTGATAGAGAGAGAGTGTGTGAAGACTCAAGCAATCGAAGATTGAAGAGGTTTTCGCGGGTAGCTCGCGACTTAGCATCCCGCGAAGTGATCCATGTGACCTGCACGTGCTGGAATGTGAAGAGTCAGGATAGGATGGAGACAACTTTGTTTCGCGAGTAGTTCATGAGTAAGGCCTTCCCGCGAGACACCCGCGAAACATTCTATTTTGCCAGACTGTCATATCTGACACACACTTTCTGTACCCATACTATATAAACCCATATTACCCACAAATGTTGAGGTATGCTTCTGAAAGAAAACCCTAGCCACAAACCTTGAGAGTTAGAGATTGTTATACCCACATTTCTTTGCACAATTGCTTGTGGATTTTCCTCAACTCCTACCTCTCCATTTCCATACCATTAGAAGGTTGATAGCCCAAATACTTACCACACCCTTTCAAAGTGTCAAGTGAGGTTTTGATGCTACTGGGAAGTATTGGAAGAAGCCAAATATGGCAGATGCAACAAGGAGCTTGTTGTGGGATTCGGAGAGCTAGACAAGACACGGTTCCGAGAAGCCTTGTTGGAGTAGGAGCTTGGAGGGCTTAGGTACATCGAGTAGATTAGGCTTGGAGGGTCTCTTGCTAACCCATGTATCCCAACTGATTGTCTAGTGGATCGATTACTGCTTAGAGGGCGGCAGAGAGGTTTTTTGCCAAGTTCTTCAGTTTCCTCTTCGATAACACATCGACGTGTTATCTTGTGTTTGCACCTCTCTTCCCTACTCTTTTACATTCCATTTTACTGCTGTGTTGTCATGAATATGGATTAGAATATCTTGTTTGTTTATCCACTCGCATTTACACTATTCCGTACTTAATATTAAGTTAGTGAAAAATCTATCGAGCCGTAACTTTAATTTGGGGGTCTAAACAGCTTTTATTTTTTCAACACATTTTCGAGCTTTCATATATACATATATATATATATATATATATATTCCCTATTTTTTTCACACTTCACCCTGCTACACAAAGATGATATACCCTCGGGTTATATATTTTTGTTCTAATTTAATTGCTAATGTTGTTTAGGTGTTTTTTTTTTAAGTTACACATTAGCAGGCTTTTAGAAAAGAGAAATGATATGTCCACAACGTTTTCACAACATTTTTTTACAACAAATCCTAAGTGGCAGGTTGTTACTAGTTGTTATTGTCGGAGCAAAAAAGTGATCTTAGTGTTAGTTTCAAATTTGAACCAATAATAACTAATCACCNAAATGAATGTCCACAACGTTTTCACAACATTTTTTACAACAAATCCTAAGTGGCAGGTGTTACTAGTTGTTATTGTCGGAGCAAAAAAGTGATCTTAGTGTTAGTTTCAAATTTGAACCAATAATAACAATCACCTGTGATTTGTTGTAAAAATAGTGTAAAAATGTTGTGGACGTAGCATCTTTCTTTAGAAAAATGTGAATTAAAAAAAACAGTTACACAACTTACATATATAGCAGCCATAAGAGAGCGTATCAATAGGCTTCTGTCAGTTTGCGCATCAAAAACATACACATAAACTATTGGTGTATTAATTTTCAAAAGTACATAGCAATAGAAAAGTAAGTAGATAAAAAAGAAGTACTGATTCATCACAAATTCTAGACTATACCATTGTGTACTAATATAAATTATCTTCTTCTTTTTCTTTTTTGTTGGAATAATTTTACATTATAAGTATTTATATTCATACAAGAAAAAAAAAAAAAAAAAACAATATAGAGATTTAGAGGAAGTCAATCCTACGTTAATGGCAAAAATTAGTTGCATTTGCTCCATATAAGTGGCGGAGTTAGGATTTGAGTTGAGGGGAGAAAAATTATATATGTATACGCACTTACACAAATTTATATGAATATATAATTTTTTGAGATGAATTTGAAAAATTAAAAGCTATTCATTTAAATACTAAGTGATGTTTAGTATAATTATACCCAAAAAAAAAAAAAAAAAAACCTCTAAAAAAAAAGCTAATTCATAATATTGTATTTATGTATTGAGATATTTCTAATGTGAGTGATCTGTTTTTTAATTTTTTTAGAGCCAAAAACTCAAGTTATGAATGAAACTGTTAGTAGTTAAATAGATACTGAGTGCAATATATATGAATTATATTATTTTGGTTAATGTGTTCCCATAAAATGTTCAAATTATAATATGGTAGGACAACTAAAAAAATCCAATGCAAAGCACCTAGTGGAGGACTTAAGGTTCCTCAATAATTCATTTAGAATTTATGCTCTTTCAAGGCCAAAAAATAAAGTGGCATTTAATAAACCCAAAAACAAAAAAGTAGGCAGGAGTATTTAATAGCTAAAGGTTTTTTTTCACCCTAAAAAAAAAAAAAAAAAAAAAAAAAAAAAACTAGAGGTATTTTTGGGCGATCGCCACCCCCCCCCCGCTCAATCCCTTGCTCCGCCCCTGCTCCATATAGTCTAGGGTTTTAACGACCATCAATTCCGAAATGATATTTCATTTTCTGATGTTATCATGTCTCTATTATTGTTAGCACTTGTCAAAATAAATGCTGGTTGTTTTGGAGAAGGAGAGGTGTGTCATTACCCAGCATGGAAAACAACTGTTAACATGGTTGGCCATCTCTTGCATGTTCTTGCACACACAAAAGCCCGTTTGAATGCATTTCAAAACTTCATTAGCAGGATATGTCTCACCTAGTAATGCATCCACAATTTCCATTACTTTCCTTCTCTCCATAGGCCCAAACCTACAACCAACATATTCATCATATTAGGCTAAATAATATAAGCCTAATTTGTATCATTGTTGCACATACACATGCACTTACATGTCAATCATATATGCAGAGGGACCATTATGGTAATAAGTACATTCTTTTTACCAACAATTATCTCTAGTAGCAACACTCCGAAGCTATAACATCTGATTTTATTGAAAATATTCCTTGCATTGCATACTCTGGTGACATATAACCACTGTTGCAAAACAATGAAAATGAAACCATTATGCCTTGCACATTATTATATATAAATAAATAAATAATATATATATTTAAAAATTAAAAAATTAAAAAAAAAAAAAAGAAGAAGAAGAAGAAGAAGATCAAAGATGGCCTTTGGGCACTAACAAAGCATATAATATTAGAAGTAACACAAGATGAAAAATGACACAATGACATCTCATGAGGATATTTTGCAATAGCAATTCGGGAAAGAATAATGCTAGAGATACAAACTATTTTACAAATTGCTGATGTGGTGAGTGATCATTAGTAAATGAAAAAGTGATATTAATGGTGGGCCTGGATGAAAACCAATAAAAGGTTGGTCACATCAACATTTTGTAAAAATATTGTAAAATAGTTTATGACTGTAGCATTACTCTTCAAGAAATTTGGAAGTTAGCAAGAATCAAGGAGATGATGGCAATCTGCTGTCAAAGTTAAAGAGAAAAATTAGTAAGCAGACATATCTAAAAGATAATGTCCCTTGATTAAGGCTAATCTATCAGTCAAGTACGTATTTAGCGGAGGAGCTATTAGTGTTGATTTGTTATGAAAATATTATGAACATAGTATTTCTTTTCAACTTTAGTACATTCTATGATAATTCTCCTAATATGTGGCAAATTGGGGTCCAGTGAAAATTAAAAAGACAATGTCTATCTTTAGCGGAAGTCAGAAAGTAAAAAATTTAGAAAGCAGAAAATCACTTCCTTAATTGATTTCCTTTAACTTATTTCTCTTGTTAGCATTTTAGTTGACTTTGGAATCTTATTTGAGTTTGAATTCTTTACTAGGATTAGGTTGATTTCCTTTCAATGTTTATTTTTATCATTATTATCATTCTTGTACTGTGCGAAAAATTATTGAATACTCCAGGAGTACCATAAATGCGTACTCCCCCCTCTCACATGAATTGTGGGTCCCACCATAAATTTAATTAGTGGGACTCAAAGTTATGTGAGAGGACGGAGCACGCATTTATGGTACTCCGGAAGTACCTAATAATTACATGTGTTGTGCTCCAAGTTTATAGTAGGTGGACTTTTATTTCACCTATTTTTATTATAAAAGGGTGTATAAGAACCTTGGAAAAAATAGAATCTTTTGTATAGTACCTTAGATTACCTTTTGTATTATACCTTCGAAAATCTTTAGTTTTTTATCAAGAGTTGCTATAGCTCTCTTTTATCTCCTTCTCTGCATCTTGATCATGGCTTGACAACCCATTGATCAGAGTAGAGTAGTAATGTTGACTATTGTTTCACAATTTATTCTGCAACATCATTATGCCGTAACTGTAGGCTTAACTAGCCTTGTGTCCAAAAATAATTATAAAGATATTCTTGAAATTTTTCTTAGAAAGACCTGCAATTTGTACTCTTTTTTATATATGAAAATAGTAGTCAAGTAATTGGAAAGAAAATATAAATATATCTTTGTTTTCTAGCACACTTACTATGTTCCAACAACACGATTTGTATTAACTTCAATTTGGTCACCTCCAACAATTCTAGCCATACCAAAATCTGAAATTTTTGGATTCAGAGTATTGTCGAGTAGAATATTGCTGGCCTTTAAATCTCTATGGATAATTCTTAATCTTGAGTCTTGATGAAGATATAAGATCCCTCGAGCAATTCCACAAATAATCTCAAATCGCTTTCCCCAATCTAAACATGACCTTTTTGTTTCATCTGAATCAAGAGATTTTGGATTAGATTGAATTAATGCTTACATGCTTTTATATATATATAATCTCAACTATTAGGAATTGATATGTTTGTAACTGGAGGACTACTTTCTAATGATGATGAGCAAATTTTATGTGAAAAAAGAACATACCAAAAATAAAAGAGGCTAAGCTTTTATTAGGCAAGTACTCATAGATTAACATCTTCTCTTCCGCTTGAATGCAACAACCTAAGATTCTCACGAGGTTCCTATGTTGCAGTTTAGCAATTAGTGCAACTTCATTTTTGAACTGTTCTACTCCTTGTCCTGAGTATTTTGATAATCTTTTTACTGCTATTTCCATTCTATTTTGTAGCAAACCCTGAAATTAAAGTCCAAATTTCATGTTGTCATAGTGCATAATTGTTGAGAGAAATTCAACTTAGTGAATTATTAGGGCAATCCCAATTTCACCAAACGAATTCATGATCAATGAATGCCTTTAAACATTTGGGATGGAATTTATGATGCATTAACACACTTGAAATAAGATTAAGCAATTTTCAAGATTGTTTCTAGGAGACTACCTTATAAACTGAGCCAAAACCACCTTTGCCAAGCTCATTAGCAGCAGAGAAGTTATCTGTAGCTACAATAATGGTCTTCAAATCAAATATTGGAAAATTTGAATTGCTTTTAGATCCATCAAATTCACTTCTACTTGGAGAGTCTTCGAAGCTTGGTAAACTAGAGTCAGTGCTAAGCCTCTTCTCTGTCATAAAACAAGTAACAAATGAAGTTACCATATTTGTCCAATTATGAATTCCCACTTAAAAGCCCTATTTAACGAAACTAAGGAAATACACTAAAAGGTACCGTTTGCTTGGCAAGAATTTTGATTCCTAAAATCTAAAGATTCTCGTGAGTTTACACTTTTGGCTTACTTAGATTTTTTATAAAGGAAATATTTTGGATTTTATTCCATTCTTGTGAATAGGAAACTGTCGAACCTGTTTTTAGAGTGGTTATAGAGAGTCAAATTGTGGTCCCTACAAAAATCCCTCCCTCACAATAACACTCCCATGACTCGAACCCATGACCTTGGCTCTGATACCATTTGTCGGACCGTGAGCTACGCCATTTCACCTCAAAACCAATTGGTGATGAGGAAGACACACTCAAATCTTTTATGGCATTCGACATTATGCCACACATGCCTGTTTTTAGAGTGGTTGTAGGGAGTCAAATTGTGGTCCCCTAACGGAAACATTTATACATACATACAAACATTCAATTGCATCAATAATAGGAGAAAAATTATAATTCACACAAGCACAATTATAAAATTAGTGGAAAATAAGGGGAAGATTGAAGTTTTTAATTTTCTATATCATTGACAGGATACCCCACTAGGTAGCTTTTATTAAGCCCTAACAAGGAGGGTGTTCATCAAACCGCACCAAAACTGCTCGCAAAATAGCATAATCGCATCGCACCGCAAGTAATAGTGCACCACATGGTGCAATGTAATTTGTGGTTTTATAATAAGAAAATAGCACAAACCATACTGCATTGCACCCTCTCAATATATTATTAAGATATTTATTTATTTTTAATTTAAAATATATTATTAATAGTTTAGTTTTCAACATATATATATATATATAGTTTGATAACCCTAACAAGTGTTGACTAGGAAAGTCAGTCTAAAATAAAGAAAAACTAGCTCAATAGTTTAAACTAGGGAACAATTAGTTTGGGGCAGGGTAGAAAAAGCCAAAAATTTGAAAAATATACTGACTTCAAGCCGTTCAAACTGCATCTTATACACCATATGCACATGTGAACGCAAAAATAAGGTGCAGTGCAATTTTGGTTTTGGCTAAACTCTAAACCACACCACACCGCACCACACATGTGACCGCAAAAATAAGATGCAATGCAATTATGGTTCTAGCTAAACTGCACCGCAAATTGCAATGCTAAAAATGGCCAAAAACCGCACTGTAACGCACCACAAAGCAAACACCCCTACTAACAAGTATTACTCTATCCTAAGAAGTAAGTGGTTTTGGATAATAAGAGTTCCTTGAGCCTAATGATGGGGTTGGACAAAAATCCTAAATGTTAGTGCAAGTTCTGATTAAAAGGTGAAAAATTGTTCAAGTGGTTTGATAATTGACACCTTGAAGGTGTTTTAATCCCTGAATTTGGCCATAGAGTATCCCCAAATTTAGCAAGAGAGAAATTGTTTGTCGAAAAATGGTAAATCTGTTGTTTTTTTTTTTTTTAACCTTCATCAGTCTTCTGAAAGTGCAAAAAAAAAAGGAGAGGTAATGGCTACTATGACTGCTAGTGGTCCGATGGTGCACACAAGTGATGAAGTAGAATTTCTTGCTTGCCGAAGAGCCATAGAATTTGCAGTGGATGCTAGATTTTCGAGGATGATAATTGAAGGGGACAACATTAATGTTACTCATGCCATCTCTTCTTCTTTGGAAAACACTTCATCATTTGGTAATGTTGTGGATGATTTTCGACATTTGATGTAGGGTTTGCAATGGGTTAGTGTTTACTGTATTAGGAGGGGTGGGAATCAAGTAGCACATGCTTTGGCCCAATATACTAGAAATACTTTAGATAAGGATGTATACTGGATGGAAGACTCTCCCTACCAGCACTTGATGCTTTGTATCATGACATTTCACGTCTTTAATTGAATGAACATTCCCTTTTCCCAAAAAAAAAAAAAAAAAAAAAAACGAAGAAATTAAAAGCAAACTTTTATATGTATATTTTTAAAAAGTTAGATAAGATAAGTATGTAGTACGTATTTTTTTTTTGGAGAGAAATAAGTATGTAGTACTTGGGCCCGTGATTGCTTCTTCTTTTCATATTCTATAAAACCTACGCTACCTCAAGTTCCCAACCTACAGGCCCACCCCAATTTGTAAATCAATAAGTAAATGACAGCATGAGACTCGTGTCTGAATGTAATAGCTATACAATAAAGCAGGTAGCTACCAAGTAAAGCACTAAAGCTTTTTTTCTCCCAATAAAATAATGGACTCCACAGAAGACTTTTTCCTCTCATTCTCCTCTCTTTTTGTTTTCCTCTTTAACCAAACAAAGTAAAGTTTCTTTTCTTTTCTCTCCTCTTCCATCAATTCAGACAAAGCCTAAAACACAATGAGAAAGTAAAGCATGAACAGAGGTTTTAGAGGAATTCCAAACCTGAAGTAGTGGACTCAATTCACCGAAGAAGAAGATCTGAAGCCCATCGAAGAAACTTAACGAAAATCACTTTCCAGTAACGTACAATTTGTTTTTGAGGTTTGAGATTAAATGTTTTGTGTTTTGAATTTTGTTCTATTTTATTAACAGAGATTTTCAGCTTATATGAGTAGGAGATTAATGAGTTCTATATTCTAAAGATGTTTTTCCTAGTTTTGCTTTGATAAAGGAAATTACTATACTTTTAGTGACGGCTAATTTGTGGGGTTTTATTGGCTAAAATTTAGGGACTTAAGGTTTTATTGGCTAAAGATGTTTTTCCTAGTTTTGCTTTGATAAAGGAAATTACTATACTTTTAGTGACGGCTAATTTGTGGGGTTTTATTGGCTAAAATTTAGGGACTTAAGGCGGTTGTCTCACTTGCATATTGAATTCAGCGGCCTACTATATACCCATCCAAAATTTTTTTTCTTACCTTTTTTTAATTTTCCAGCCAAATATAGATTTATTCCTGGTAGATTATTAATTCATTATTTGTGAAATGTTAAGATTCCGGCGAAATAATATATACCTTATTAATTCATTATAGCTTGGAAAATGCTAAAATTATAACTAATTTTATTATGGAGTTTAAAAGTAGTGTGACAATATATAAATTACTGTTAAATCAACATCATAATAAACGAAATATCAAAATTATATTTTTATTTTATATTTTATATTTTATATTTGAAAATTAACATAAAAATTTGTATAAATTCAATATATATATATATATATATATAAACAGAGGCTCATCCCCAAGACCAAAAGTTTTGTTAAGTAGCATATTATTTTTCTTTTAGACTTTTATTTCAACAAAGATTATATTTATGCTAAAATATTAGTTCATTGAAGGTGCCAATAGCTTAAATGCACATATTAATTATTTATATCTATATATATATGCATTATATATATTAGTTTTTTAAAAAAATTATATTGGAATTCAGAATATCATGCGGGAGACTATGAATATTAGGTTCTGTCAAATGGTAATTGCTACAGTAATTTTTTATTGATCTTTCAGCGGACCTCTTTTACACTCTTCTCCACAAAAGGATTAAAAAAAAAAATTTTTAAAAAAAAGTCAAAGTCGTGTGAGTCTTATTTAAAAAAAATTTGGTGAAAGATTGTCCTTCGTAAAGTCGAAGCCCAGCCCAGCCCAGCCCATTAAGCTGTTAAAACAAATTGATTTTTTTATGGAGACTCACTAGCCTGAAATACAGGCACAATAAAACATGCAGAGTAAACAAGTTGTATTTAAAAATGCTGGATGTGTTCAGCATACTTCACAATATGACCCCAAGTTGCGAACTAAAATATTTTTTTAATAAGGATATTTTAATATTTCAAAATATATGCATATTTCATGCATATATATAATATTAAAATTCTATTAGAAGGATATTTCATTTAATCTATCATTATCATACTCTAATAGCATAAACATTACATCATAAAAATTTTACGATATTTTCATAAGCCAACTAAATATTAAAATGATATCATAAATATATATCATATGCTAACTCCAAAGCATTAAAGAAACAAAAACTATAATTAAGCAAACAAACAACTTATTACACCATATAATAAATATCAATAATATGAAATGGATTAAAATTATTTTATCATTATTTAAAATACAATATTCTTACGTTGTTATTTTATCCTTAATTACTTTTTACTTTAAGTGAAAAAGTGTAATGGACATTTGTGTGCAATTTTAAGTTTTTTCTTTTCACGATGAATTTGTTACTTCAACTAATTTTTATGACTTTCTCAAAAGAAAAAAAAAAATTTTATGACAATTATACTATAGTCTAAATTCTTCATACCTCTGAGATTAAAAAAATTATCCCCTTCAATTCAACAAAAATCTCTTTATGTTATTGCGATATTATTTCTTGTTATTACTTCAGTATATTTTGAATATTTTATATAATTTTTCACATGGTAGTTTATAATCTTATCGCAGGGGCACTTTGCTAGTCTATAATAAGTATAGTATCACTCTTATAATTCACACGTTAATTTATTAACCAATTGCGCGTACCTTTTCTTTTCCTCTTTATTAAACATTGTACACAGAGGAAAATTAGTAATGAAGTTACAACCAGAGCCACTACCAATACCATAATTGCCTGCCTCCTCTTGTTGGCAAAGAACCCCTTGAAATGATCTGGAAACAAGAAAATTTCTCCATTTATGCAACAATAGTGGAGCACAATTTTTGAAAACTATTTTTACAACTAAGACCATAAATTGTAATTATAATAACATCAACCCTAAATAGGCATACTCCCAATATTATTTTTATCATGCATCAATTATAAAATCACTTATTAAAAAAATATAAGAGTGATATTGTTGTGTGCATGTATGGTAAAAATAAAATAAAAAATTGCCTCAAATAATTTGTCTCAGTAAATTGTCATGTACCTAACTCAAAGGCATCAACACGTACATACAAATTTTGGCCCCCATCCAACACTCTTGTATCCATCAATTCACCATACCATCTCATGCAACCAACTTCCTCTTTCACATCTACTCCTCCATACGCCGTGCAAGAACAATTCTCCAAGCATTGTCGCTCACACTCCTTCAAACTCAGCTTCTCATCGACTCGTGCAAATGAACTATCTGGAAGCTTCACATTTTCCACCTTCACAAACTCTTCACCACTCTTGCAAACGGATGCCCTCCCATGCTTCTTCACACACCCACTAGTAGCATTTCTCGCAGACCATTCACTTGGTGATCTTGGATCGAACCCAGGTAGACAAGTGCACTCATATTCAGTACCATTTTGAACTTGACACATACCAAATGCACCACACTTCCCATAATTGTCACACCGGTCTAATGGCAGTGTCCCAAGAATGTCCCATTCTTGATCTGAAATTGCACTTACAGAGCGTTGAATTGATCCAGATCCATTCACCACTAATCTTGAGAATAATGATGCGCCTGGGTAACGTAAACCCCAAATTGTAGAAGTCTCATAATGGTTGTTAAATAAATTGAAATTCATGACCGAATCATTACTTGACAATGTTGGTATTCCACTCCATCCAATACCATTCCAATGACCAGAACGCCACCACAAAATGTTACCTTTATACAAAAACAACTCTGGGGAGGAGCTATTGGTATTGAGAATGAAGGAGCAATTCCCAATTCCTGGATCATCTTTGGACTTCCAGGATGTTAGTATTCGATTTAGACCGGTCTTTCTATCCAATCCAAGTTTCATGCTTGGAAGAAATGTATCAGTTGGATTGTCAAAACTTTGCCATAGTACCTCACCTGTTTCATTAATAAACAAGACTAGATTTCCTAAATCATTGAGCTGAGCAAGAGTAGTTTTGTTGTTTGATTTTGTGACAATATTTGTGGACCAAATGGGTTGTTTTTTGTCCTCGCCATAAAGCACTAGGTTTCTATGAAGATCAATTAAGAGAACCCCCGAATTATCAGTGATAGGATTGTCTCTGTTTGCAACCCATACCACGGGTTGTTCTGGAGCTTTATAAAACCAAATGCCAACATAGCGTTTGGTGGACTCTCCGGGACTAAAGAAACCAAGTGCAAAGGTTTCTCTTTTAGAGACTAAAAGGTCATCATCTCTGATGGGTTTGCTGATGGTTAAGGTGTCTTGTAAAGTGTCAAACTGGGGAATAAGGAATGCAAGCAATGTGTGTAGAAGGAGAAACCCCTTAGTAAAGTACATGATCATGACGAGTAAGATAGTCAGTAGGTCTTTTTGCTAACTAGAAAAGAGGCTGAGTAGATAAGGTTATTTAAAGTGTTGGTATTTGATGCATGAAAGTTGGGTAATGGGTGATAGGAGGTTGGGAGGTCCGAGATGATGTGGAACACTTCTGAACCTACGGAACTGAAGAGTAGATGTGGATTCCAGGTGTGGGATTTGCAAGCAGACTGATGAGTCAATGATACATGCACTTTGGAGTTGCCCTTTGTCTAGGAATGTTAGGGTCCTGGTGAACGGAAAATTTCAGAAATGGCTATTGGAGACGGAGATTTTTTTTGTGCTGTTTCAGCGGGTGTCAATTGAATGCTAGTAACACGAGCTCGATTTAAGGGCAATGATAAGCTGGGCAATTTGGTATGTTGGAATAATGGATAGGGAGTGGGTCTCAACTTTTAAGTGGGAAAAAGAGGAGTAAAAGAAAGGGAAGGAAGCGAAGGCAAAGGAAGTTGCAGCAAGGCAAACCCCTCTCTGAATTATTTATAGTCCTTTATATTATATTAAACCGGGAATTCCGTTTCTCAAAAAATCCGGGAATTCCAATTGCTCAAGAAAAAAAAAAAAAATGCCGGGAATTCCAATTGTAAGAGCCCCACCCCATAGAAAACATGATGAGTCTACCCCATGTGAGGAGGAGGACTCATATGTGTAAAACATAATATACCTCTTCCACCCCACCTACCTCACCAAACGAATCTCTTTTCAAGTTTCAAACCCACACTGTTTAGTCTTTTTCTATCATTTACTTGCTTTTTATAATTTTACTATTACCTTATGATATTGAAAGAGAAATGTTATGATCACAATTTATTACATAATTTTTATCACAACTCGCTATGTGACAAATTATGAGTGGTGAAAAACATAGTAGGTGCATGTGGACACTTTTACTACTTAAAACTTATCATATGACGAGTTGTGACAAAAATTATACAATAGGTTGTGATCTTAGCATTTCCCGTATTGAAACTCCCTACCCTCCTTTGTCAAGCCATTAATTTAGCTTACTTAAGAAACTTCTGTTTTTCTATTCCCATTTTCCATGAGTCTCGCAGCAATCAATAAATACAAGGGTAGTTGTTACAAATAGTGAGCAACAGATTTTAGACCATTATTAAAATTTGTTCTCAACAAATTTCTCTACCTTGCTTTTCAGCGAATGTGGCTTGACCTATACCTAGAGTAATTTCTAGGTACTCTCGGAACACGAAAAACAATGCTCTCTCCTCTCTTATTTATAATAGGGTTCACTATAAATGTGAGAGGAAGAAGTATCATTTTTTCATGCTCTGAGAGTACCTAAAAATTTTTCTTATACTTGTGCCACTTAAGTATTCATTTGAAAACTGATTATATTTTTTATTGAAAATTTTTTGCTTAAAGTACTGTATATAAAAGTTAGATAAAATAAACTGAATGTTTTCTTTTTTAATTGAAAATATTCTAACCAAAAAAAGAAGTAGAGTGGAACCACAATAAGCAAAAAAACATAGAGTAGGACAGTAAACAGTACCTGCCCATAGATTTTGGACCAAAAACAATACATGGTCGTGTGAAGAAATAAGCTATCGAAGCTAGAAAGTAAGCTTCTTTGCTATGGACATGAAACCAGCAAACAGAAGAAAAATTAAGCAAAAATCCAGTATTAATTGAACCCAAATGCACACCAAGGCGAAAGAAGATCTTCTGAAGCTAAAGTGACGGGGTTGAGCTATTAAATCACACCAAATCTTTGATACACACTTCAATTTGGTATGATATTTTTATGGAGATAGAAGAGAATTTGTTTTTTCTATACACCGCCATTTTCTTTGGAAAAATGTTTGGACTATACCTTTTGCCGCAACGTGCTTATATGGTAAGTCGTGAGTAGTGGAGTAAAAGGGTCCACAACTCCACCACTGACGACCTGCCATGTGAGCAAATTGTGGCAAAAGTTGTAATAGTATTACTCTTTTCTTTGTATTTGTTGCAGTGTTTAGTGGGACAAAATTGCTTTTTGCCCATTTTAAAAAAAAAAATCCAGCATTTTGCCCTCTTTCTCAAACTAATTAGGGAAATACCCCTCTTTTGAAAATCGAGTTTCTGAAAATCGATTTAGGCCCTATAGCGGCGTTTTTAAGGACTCTATAGTGACGTTTTAAGGACCTATAGTGACGTTTTGTAACTCGATTTTCATAAAGTCGAGTTATAGGTAAAAAAAAGAAAAAAAAATTGCATGTAACTCGACTTTATGAAAATCGAGTTATAAAACGTCACTATAGGTTCTTAAAACGTCACTATAAGGTCCTTAAAAACGCCGCTATAGGGCCTAAATCGATTTTCAAAAACTCGATTTTCAAAAGATGGGCATTTCCCTATTTAGTTTGAGAAAGAGGGCAAAATGCTGGATTTTCTTTTTGAAAGGGGCAAAAAGCAATTTTCTCCATGTTCAGTGGCTAAGAAAGTGAAATATAAGAAAATAAGATTTTTACTTTTTAATCATTTTTGTTATTTGGATTCAGCAAGTTAAAAATAACAAGGACCAAGTTGACTATTGAGAAAAGCATGAACCAAATTGAAAGTAATCTCAAAATGTAAAGATCAAAATAGTAATAATTGCACACAAGAACATAAAGATTCACATGGAAAAAACATTTCTCCTTGAATTGAAAAACCATAGGATTAACTCTGAATCAATCCACAATTATAAAATCAATTACAATAGCCCCTTCTTAATATTATGCCTAACTTGAGACCCACTCCAAATTTAATAATGTCTCTTTTTAGAAATTTATGTGAACTTATCTGAGATCTTCACTCATATTGAATACAACAACTTTAAGTGGTTGTGGCACTCAAAAGGAATCTCCCTAGAGAAAATCCTATTTTTATTTCCTTTGTATGTCTTACGGCTAAAGAAAGTCTTATTGTTTTCTTTTCTCTCACACACACTATTTTTCTTCTTATTAGGCTCACACTGTGGCAAGACCTTTTCTTTTTCTTCACTTTGCAACATCAATTAAAACGTTACAAATTCTCTTTGATTTGTGTGCTTTACAAAAAAACTTTTGTAAAGAAAATCCAGACCTTGTAGTCTCTTTCTTTGCGCTACCTCCTAAGTGAAAAATCATTTTTTCCTCTCTTGGTTTCACTTTCAATTCTACAACTTTTTCATCTTCCCATAGGGGAGGACCCCTGGCTAAAGACATCATATTCTCTGCAATACCGTCAAATTTATAAGACTTCAATTTATATTCATTGGTTAACAAGGAATATATTACTTTTTTTTTTTACAATGAATAGGATTTCTTTTGACTTCAAGAATAGTTTTTTCTTCCACATCAAATAAACCAAAAATATTGTCAAATTAAAAAAATAGAAACTCGTTTAGTTTTCTAAGTCGCAATAGAAATTTAAGGCAATTTTTCAAAAATTTATACCTTGACTCAAATTTCTTGAAAGTCTTCTTTCGTTTTTATAGAGTTCCACCTTAACGTCTTTTTCTTCGGGAACAAGGTCTTTTTGACTTTGAAGGCCAAGGTCGTGACTTTTAAGGGTGGTAAAGTGACAGGTGGTAAAAAATCAAAGTATACACTTTTTTTCTCCCTAGTCCACCATTCCATTGTACATTATCTTAATTTATTCAAGAGAAATATCATGTTGATAACACTTTCATAATAAATTTTAAGTTGCATAGTCAAGGGTAGAGATATACTTAGCAACGGGGTCCCATGCCCCCCCCCGAC
>NW_027069852.1:0-54005 GCF_002906115.3 Quercus suber | reverse complement strand
TCGTTCTTTGTTGAACTCGCAGGAGTAACATCATTGAACATAAACAGAGGCTCATCCCCAAGACCAAAAGTTTTGTTAAGTAGCATATTATTTTTCTTTTAGACTTTTATTTCAACAAAGATTATATTTATGCTAAAATATTAGTTCATTGAAGGTGCCAATAGCTTAAATGCACATATTAATTATTTATATCTATATATATATGCATTATATATATTAGTTTTTTAAAAAAATTATATTGGAATTCAGAATATCATGCGGGAGACTATGAATATTAGGTTCTGTCAAATGGTAATTGCTACAGTAATTTTTTATTGATCTTTCAGCGGACCTCTTTTACACTCTTCTCCACAAAAGGATTAAAAAAAAAAATTTTTAAAAAAAAGTCAAAGTCGTGTGAGTCTTATTTAAAAAAAATTTGGTGAAAGATTGTCCTTCGTAAAGTCGAAGCCCAGCCCAGCCCAGCCCATTAAGCTGTTAAAACAAATTGATTTTTTTATGGAGACTCACTAGCCTGAAATACAGGCACAATAAAACATGCAGAGTAAACAAGTTGTATTTAAAAATGCTGGATGTGTTCAGCATACTTCACAATATGACCCCAAGTTGCGAACTAAAATATTTTTTTAATAAGGATATTTTAATATTTCAAAATATATGCATATTTCATGCATATATATAATATTAAAATTCTATTAGAAGGATATTTCATTTAATCTATCATTATCATACTCTAATAGCATAAACATTACATCATAAAAATTTTACGATATTTTCATAAGCCAACTAAATATTAAAATGATATCATAAATATATATCATATGCTAACTCCAAAGCATTAAAGAAACAAAAACTATAATTAAGCAAACAAACAACTTATTACACCATATAATAAATATCAATAATATGAAATGGATTAAAATTATTTTATCATTATTTAAAATACAATATTCTTACGTTGTTATTTTATCCTTAATTACTTTTTACTTTAAGTGAAAAAGTGTAATGGACATTTGTGTGCAATTTTAAGTTTTTTCTTTTCACGATGAATTTGTTACTTCAACTAATTTTTATGACTTTCTCAAAAGAAAAAAAAAAATTTTATGACAATTATACTATAGTCTAAATTCTTCATACCTCTGAGATTAAAAAAATTATCCCCTTCAATTCAACAAAAATCTCTTTATGTTATTGCGATATTATTTCTTGTTATTACTTCAGTATATTTTGAATATTTTATATAATTTTTCACATGGTAGTTTATAATCTTATCGCAGGGGCACTTTGCTAGTCTATAATAAGTATAGTATCACTCTTATAATTCACACGTTAATTTATTAACCAATTGCGCGTACCTTTTCTTTTCCTCTTTATTAAACATTGTACACAGAGGAAAATTAGTAATGAAGTTACAACCAGAGCCACTACCAATACCATAATTGCCTGCCTCCTCTTGTTGGCAAAGAACCCCTTGAAATGATCTGGAAACAAGAAAATTTCTCCATTTATGCAACAATAGTGGAGCACAATTTTTGAAAACTATTTTTACAACTAAGACCATAAATTGTAATTATAATAACATCAACCCTAAATAGGCATACTCCCAATATTATTTTTATCATGCATCAATTATAAAATCACTTATTAAAAAAATATAAGAGTGATATTGTTGTGTGCATGTATGGTAAAAATAAAATAAAAAATTGCCTCAAATAATTTGTCTCAGTAAATTGTCATGTACCTAACTCAAAGGCATCAACACGTACATACAAATTTTGGCCCCCATCCAACACTCTTGTATCCATCAATTCACCATACCATCTCATGCAACCAACTTCCTCTTTCACATCTACTCCTCCATACGCCGTGCAAGAACAATTCTCCAAGCATTGTCGCTCACACTCCTTCAAACTCAGCTTCTCATCGACTCGTGCAAATGAACTATCTGGAAGCTTCACATTTTCCACCTTCACAAACTCTTCACCACTCTTGCAAACGGATGCCCTCCCATGCTTCTTCACACACCCACTAGTAGCATTTCTCGCAGACCATTCACTTGGTGATCTTGGATCGAACCCAGGTAGACAAGTGCACTCATATTCAGTACCATTTTGAACTTGACACATACCAAATGCACCACACTTCCCATAATTGTCACACCGGTCTAATGGCAGTGTCCCAAGAATGTCCCATTCTTGATCTGAAATTGCACTTACAGAGCGTTGAATTGATCCAGATCCATTCACCACTAATCTTGAGAATAATGATGCGCCTGGGTAACGTAAACCCCAAATTGTAGAAGTCTCATAATGGTTGTTAAATAAATTGAAATTCATGACCGAATCATTACTTGACAATGTTGGTATTCCACTCCATCCAATACCATTCCAATGACCAGAACGCCACCACAAAATGTTACCTTTATACAAAAACAACTCTGGGGAGGAGCTATTGGTATTGAGAATGAAGGAGCAATTCCCAATTCCTGGATCATCTTTGGACTTCCAGGATGTTAGTATTCGATTTAGACCGGTCTTTCTATCCAATCCAAGTTTCATGCTTGGAAGAAATGTATCAGTTGGATTGTCAAAACTTTGCCATAGTACCTCACCTGTTTCATTAATAAACAAGACTAGATTTCCTAAATCATTGAGCTGAGCAAGAGTAGTTTTGTTGTTTGATTTTGTGACAATATTTGTGGACCAAATGGGTTGTTTTTTGTCCTCGCCATAAAGCACTAGGTTTCTATGAAGATCAATTAAGAGAACCCCCGAATTATCAGTGATAGGATTGTCTCTGTTTGCAACCCATACCACGGGTTGTTCTGGAGCTTTATAAAACCAAATGCCAACATAGCGTTTGGTGGACTCTCCGGGACTAAAGAAACCAAGTGCAAAGGTTTCTCTTTTAGAGACTAAAAGGTCATCATCTCTGATGGGTTTGCTGATGGTTAAGGTGTCTTGTAAAGTGTCAAACTGGGGAATAAGGAATGCAAGCAATGTGTGTAGAAGGAGAAACCCCTTAGTAAAGTACATGATCATGACGAGTAAGATAGTCAGTAGGTCTTTTTGCTAACTAGAAAAGAGGCTGAGTAGATAAGGTTATTTAAAGTGTTGGTATTTGATGCATGAAAGTTGGGTAATGGGTGATAGGAGGTTGGGAGGTCCGAGATGATGTGGAACACTTCTGAACCTACGGAACTGAAGAGTAGATGTGGATTCCAGGTGTGGGATTTGCAAGCAGACTGATGAGTCAATGATACATGCACTTTGGAGTTGCCCTTTGTCTAGGAATGTTAGGGTCCTGGTGAACGGAAAATTTCAGAAATGGCTATTGGAGACGGAGATTTTTTTTGTGCTGTTTCAGCGGGTGTCAATTGAATGCTAGTAACACGAGCTCGATTTAAGGGCAATGATAAGCTGGGCAATTTGGTATGTTGGAATAATGGATAGGGAGTGGGTCTCAACTTTTAAGTGGGAAAAAGAGGAGTAAAAGAAAGGGAAGGAAGCGAAGGCAAAGGAAGTTGCAGCAAGGCAAACCCCTCTCTGAATTATTTATAGTCCTTTATATTATATTAAACCGGGAATTCCGTTTCTCAAAAAATCCGGGAATTCCAATTGCTCAAGAAAAAAAAAAAAAATGCCGGGAATTCCAATTGTAAGAGCCCCACCCCATAGAAAACATGATGAGTCTACCCCATGTGAGGAGGAGGACTCATATGTGTAAAACATAATATACCTCTTCCACCCCACCTACCTCACCAAACGAATCTCTTTTCAAGTTTCAAACCCACACTGTTTAGTCTTTTTCTATCATTTACTTGCTTTTTATAATTTTACTATTACCTTATGATATTGAAAGAGAAATGTTATGATCACAATTTATTACATAATTTTTATCACAACTCGCTATGTGACAAATTATGAGTGGTGAAAAACATAGTAGGTGCATGTGGACACTTTTACTACTTAAAACTTATCATATGACGAGTTGTGACAAAAATTATACAATAGGTTGTGATCTTAGCATTTCCCGTATTGAAACTCCCTACCCTCCTTTGTCAAGCCATTAATTTAGCTTACTTAAGAAACTTCTGTTTTTCTATTCCCATTTTCCATGAGTCTCGCAGCAATCAATAAATACAAGGGTAGTTGTTACAAATAGTGAGCAACAGATTTTAGACCATTATTAAAATTTGTTCTCAACAAATTTCTCTACCTTGCTTTTCAGCGAATGTGGCTTGACCTATACCTAGAGTAATTTCTAGGTACTCTCGGAACACGAAAAACAATGCTCTCTCCTCTCTTATTTATAATAGGGTTCACTATAAATGTGAGAGGAAGAAGTATCATTTTTTCATGCTCTGAGAGTACCTAAAAATTTTTCTTATACTTGTGCCACTTAAGTATTCATTTGAAAACTGATTATATTTTTTATTGAAAATTTTTTGCTTAAAGTACTGTATATAAAAGTTAGATAAAATAAACTGAATGTTTTCTTTTTTAATTGAAAATATTCTAACCAAAAAAAGAAGTAGAGTGGAACCACAATAAGCAAAAAAACATAGAGTAGGACAGTAAACAGTACCTGCCCATAGATTTTGGACCAAAAACAATACATGGTCGTGTGAAGAAATAAGCTATCGAAGCTAGAAAGTAAGCTTCTTTGCTATGGACATGAAACCAGCAAACAGAAGAAAAATTAAGCAAAAATCCAGTATTAATTGAACCCAAATGCACACCAAGGCGAAAGAAGATCTTCTGAAGCTAAAGTGACGGGGTTGAGCTATTAAATCACACCAAATCTTTGATACACACTTCAATTTGGTATGATATTTTTATGGAGATAGAAGAGAATTTGTTTTTTCTATACACCGCCATTTTCTTTGGAAAAATGTTTGGACTATACCTTTTGCCGCAACGTGCTTATATGGTAAGTCGTGAGTAGTGGAGTAAAAGGGTCCACAACTCCACCACTGACGACCTGCCATGTGAGCAAATTGTGGCAAAAGTTGTAATAGTATTACTCTTTTCTTTGTATTTGTTGCAGTGTTTAGTGGGACAAAATTGCTTTTTGCCCATTTTAAAAAAAAAAATCCAGCATTTTGCCCTCTTTCTCAAACTAATTAGGGAAATACCCCTCTTTTGAAAATCGAGTTTCTGAAAATCGATTTAGGCCCTATAGCGGCGTTTTTAAGGACTCTATAGTGACGTTTTAAGGACCTATAGTGACGTTTTGTAACTCGATTTTCATAAAGTCGAGTTATAGGTAAAAAAAAGAAAAAAAAATTGCATGTAACTCGACTTTATGAAAATCGAGTTATAAAACGTCACTATAGGTTCTTAAAACGTCACTATAAGGTCCTTAAAAACGCCGCTATAGGGCCTAAATCGATTTTCAAAAACTCGATTTTCAAAAGATGGGCATTTCCCTATTTAGTTTGAGAAAGAGGGCAAAATGCTGGATTTTCTTTTTGAAAGGGGCAAAAAGCAATTTTCTCCATGTTCAGTGGCTAAGAAAGTGAAATATAAGAAAATAAGATTTTTACTTTTTAATCATTTTTGTTATTTGGATTCAGCAAGTTAAAAATAACAAGGACCAAGTTGACTATTGAGAAAAGCATGAACCAAATTGAAAGTAATCTCAAAATGTAAAGATCAAAATAGTAATAATTGCACACAAGAACATAAAGATTCACATGGAAAAAACATTTCTCCTTGAATTGAAAAACCATAGGATTAACTCTGAATCAATCCACAATTATAAAATCAATTACAATAGCCCCTTCTTAATATTATGCCTAACTTGAGACCCACTCCAAATTTAATAATGTCTCTTTTTAGAAATTTATGTGAACTTATCTGAGATCTTCACTCATATTGAATACAACAACTTTAAGTGGTTGTGGCACTCAAAAGGAATCTCCCTAGAGAAAATCCTATTTTTATTTCCTTTGTATGTCTTACGGCTAAAGAAAGTCTTATTGTTTTCTTTTCTCTCACACACACTATTTTTCTTCTTATTAGGCTCACACTGTGGCAAGACCTTTTCTTTTTCTTCACTTTGCAACATCAATTAAAACGTTACAAATTCTCTTTGATTTGTGTGCTTTACAAAAAAACTTTTGTAAAGAAAATCCAGACCTTGTAGTCTCTTTCTTTGCGCTACCTCCTAAGTGAAAAATCATTTTTTCCTCTCTTGGTTTCACTTTCAATTCTACAACTTTTTCATCTTCCCATAGGGGAGGACCCCTGGCTAAAGACATCATATTCTCTGCAATACCGTCAAATTTATAAGACTTCAATTTATATTCATTGGTTAACAAGGAATATATTACTTTTTTTTTTTACAATGAATAGGATTTCTTTTGACTTCAAGAATAGTTTTTTCTTCCACATCAAATAAACCAAAAATATTGTCAAATTAAAAAAATAGAAACTCGTTTAGTTTTCTAAGTCGCAATAGAAATTTAAGGCAATTTTTCAAAAATTTATACCTTGACTCAAATTTCTTGAAAGTCTTCTTTCGTTTTTATAGAGTTCCACCTTAACGTCTTTTTCTTCGGGAACAAGGTCTTTTTGACTTTGAAGGCCAAGGTCGTGACTTTTAAGGGTGGTAAAGTGACAGGTGGTAAAAAATCAAAGTATACACTTTTTTTCTCCCTAGTCCACCATTCCATTGTACATTATCTTAATTTATTCAAGAGAAATATCATGTTGATAACACTTTCATAATAAATTTTAAGTTGCATAGTCAAGGGTAGAGATATACTTAGCAACGGGGTCCCATGCCCCCCCCCCCCCCCCCCTAAACTTCATAATGTATGTATATTTTGCAATTTTTAAAAATATTAGACCTTAAAATCAATATTTGACCCCTCCAAAAAATAAAAGCTGACCCCTGCAAAAAAAGAATTGAACAACGAATTGTTGGGTTCCAAAAAATAGTTGTTAATAACAACAAACTACCCACCTTGTAACAAAAATAGTTGTTAATTTCAAATTTTTAGTTTTTTCCTCTCTTAATTGGTAAATTTTAGTTGTTGAGTTCAAATAGTAAGTTTTTAATAAAATAAATTTTCTCTTTGAGTTATCTTATTTTATTTGGGACTAAGTCTTTTTGTTGTTTTTGTTATGTTTTAAATTGTTTGTCAATACTTAATTAGTTAGTCACAAAATATTAGATGAAAAAAACTACACTAAGGATATGTAATGTTAGGGAGACAACATTTAGAAAGCAATTTTTTCTTGAACACACACACACCTATAATTTTTATTTTTATTTTTCAATTTGGGACTAAGTATTTTATTGTTATTGTTGTTGTTAAGTTTCCAATTGTTTTTCAATGTTTGATTTAGACTAAAAATGTTGAATGAAAAAAAATAGAGTATAGTATTGTTAGGGGTTAAAAATGTAGCTGTGTAAATGTATGTATGTATGAATATGTAATTCGGCTCCTCCAAACTAAAATTTCTTGTGACTAGCTATTACTGGTGGACAAAAGTAATTTCAGTGGTGGGTTCCAAATTAAAACCAATAATAATTTACCACCTAAAATTTATTGTAAAAAAGTTATAGATGTAGCTCTTCTATTTATTTTGAGAATGTGAGTAATGTTAGATAGCATTTAGTGCAGGTTTTGTCAAATTTATACTCAAAACAATCTGTCATGTTTATACAGGTAAGGGAAACATTGATGACAAGTTAAGGTTATGTTTGGTAATAGTTTTTTTTTTTTTTCAAAAATCTGTTTTTGGGAATATAAAGAAAAAATAGTTTTCTTGTAATTTTGAAATCAAAAACATGTTTGGTTGGTTGAAATTAAAAAGATAGTTTTTTGAAGAAAAGAAAAATAGAAAATACTAAAATATCTTATTACTAGGATTTGAACTCTAATGCTAACTCATTAGATGAGACAGATTCATTAAATTAAATGCATTTTTTTTTATTGAATTTTGAAAATTAAAAACTGAAAACAGCATTTTGCATGTTTTCAGTTTCCTTCACAAATTGAGTTTTGAGAACAGTTTTTATTTTCTGTCCATTTTGGGTTGCCAAATAAGTTTTTCAGTCTCAAAAATAGAAAATTATTTTTGGAAACAGAAAATAAGGGAAGAAAACAGTTAATAAACATATCCTAATTTTTTCCGATGACACCAAAATTCCTTTATCCCATTTCTCTTAAACTCATAACAAAATCTTAGGTTATATTTGGTAACTACTTTTGAAAGGTTTTAGACCTCTTAAAACAATCAGACTAACCTAGTTAATTAGCCAAGTGATTAACTTAGTCAATTTAAACAATTTTAGGTTATCACAAACATACAATCATATCAAAAGTATAAAGCAACGGAAATATAAAAGACACAATGATATAATCACCTAGGAAACCACACGGTAAAAACCTGGGGAGGATTTGACCTAGCTATCCTCAAGGTAAACCTGAATCCACTATGAAAGAATCGAAGTTCATACAAAAGGACTTACAAGCTCCCTGCTTGACTTCCTAATGCTACCCACCAGTAGAACTTACTGACACGACCACGTGCAAGCTTCGAATCCACGGACTCCTTCTTTCTTGGATTCTCCAATCAACTACAAGCACCCACGCTTGATATTCTTTAAGCTTCAATGGTAGTAACCGAGTTGATCATCAAGATATTGAAGTAATCTCTACTTAAAACCTTAAGCTTTGTGTAAAGNACACATTTTTTCAAATTTTTACCACAATTTGATGAAAATTGTCATTGTGATGGGTAAGTCATCACTTTCACACGAATCTATTTATTTTTTCCCTATTATTCATAACATTACATATAACGTTATAACAATAATCAATATATATATATAAAAGTGCATGAGGTCCTGCCACGTGGCACTCTAATATTGCATTTAACTTTTTTTACTTTTTTTCATTAAGTTTTTTTTATTGTTACCCAATAAATCATAGTAACTTATTTTTACTATTATATAAATTTGGCATTTTTTTACCTCTTTTTATTAAGTTTTTTTTTTACTATTACTCAATAGATCATAGTAACTTATTGCATTTAACCTTTTTTACATTTTTTTATTAAGCTTTTTTTTTTTTTTTTTAATTATTACCTAAGAAATCATAGTAACTTATTTTTACTATTATATAAATTTAGCATTTTTTACCTCTTTTTATTAAGTTTTTTTTTACTGTTACCCAATAGATCATAGTAACTTATTTTTACTATTATATTGATATGAGTTGTTCTTGACAATTAGACCAAAAGTTATTCACTATAAAATTGATTATCTTTTAAAAGTAGACCAAACCTTATGAAAAACTCAGGTCCAGTTCTTACCTTACATATTATGACCCAAATTTGACTATTCCCGCGTATAAATCAAAGCAAAAACTCTTACTCTCTTACAAACTCTCTTCTTCCTCCCTCATGTATAGATGATACTTCTAGAAAATCTTATTCTCATGAAATATCTCTTCATTTTCCCCCAATTTCAATTCAATATGCTTTTGTCTATTAATAATATTCAATACAATTTATGCAGACAAATTCTTTGTCATCGACCAATGCAACAAAACTATATATAAATCTTGAGATCCCTCAGGTTGCTGAAATAATTGACAAGTGCATATTTCTAAATTTTATAATAACAAAAAAGTCTAATAAAGAGCATATACTATCTCACAAAATGCTATTAACTTAATATTTTCTTTAAAAAAATTCAATGATAGGAATGGTAAAAAACATGATCCTATACAAGAAATACCAAAAATACATGCAAAAAAATTTTCATTGGAGGATTTATCTTTAAATAATATGAAGACAATAGTAAAGATAAAATGCATTGAATGAGATCCTACGAAAAATGTTTGTTAATTATTTCAAATTATACTCATCATTTATGTATAAAAAGAATAATAGATCATACTATTTACATTAAAAAAAATACATATTAATTTCAAAGTTCATTGCAAGATGTGAACTGCTAGGGTATTGCAATAATAAGTAACATTGATACAACAATGGGTTGGTATTACATTTTATGCGTACTTTGTGAAAGGAATGTCAAATTACAAACAGGATCATTTTGGTGTGCAAAATGTAAAACAAAAATAAATCTTTCTATCCCAAAGTTAGAGGCACTCACATTAATTGCATACTCTTCAAATATTTATAATATATTTATCTCACTATAACTACTATATATACACAATTGCAAATTACTTTAGATACAAAATTCAAGTTGAAGTTTTTAATGCAACTAACAAAACAAAGTTTGTGATATTTGATCGAGATGCCGAGAAAATCCTAAATAAATCTACAAGATCGAAATCTTGCTAAAAAATAAACTAAGGCACAACTTATTTAAATTATTGTAAAAATATTGATATTGGAGAAGGAATCTCACGTTATTTGAAAAAAAAAATTAGGAAAAAAATGGATTTCTCTACTTCATTTAAATGAATTCAATCTAAAATATGGTTTTGAAAATTATATAGTTGCTAAGATTTTTTATGCGCCTTCAAATGATAAAAAGGTATGGAAGAAAAAAAAAACACAATTCAACATGATATGTTAATACTTTTTGCTGCACTATTCCAAAATTAACAAAAATAAAAAATTTACAAAAAACTGTCACATCATTTAAATTTAATATAAATGCAAATACCTATGAAAAATCTTAGCAACAAAGTCCAAACTTTGTAAGATCTAATCAAGAATCTCTCGATGCCAATTCATTAGTAATTAACACAAATGATGCAACAAAAGGAAAAAAAAATGATGAAAGCTCAAAAATTGAACAAATATGGACGGACTAAATTTCAAATGTTGAAGATGGAGAAACTGATAATAACAACAAGCGTCACCATACCACAATAACAAAGCATTGAAAGAAAAAAAAAATCGTAATGAAGCTTTTTATTACATCACATAATGAAAATCAATAATATAGAATGAATTAATATGCTTTTATCAACTTTTATTATACAATATTACTCAAAGTTGTTTTCATTATTGCTCATTACTTGAACAAAATAATTATAATAGATATTTGTGTGCAATTTATAATTGTTACTTTTTATGATGAACTCATTACTAACAAATTTTTATAATAAATATGCTATAATATATGTATAATATTTTCCAAAAAAAAATTTACATAAAACATTATAACATTATCCGTGCATCGCACGGGAAATTTACTAGTTATAACAAAAATTGTGTCTATATACTATCCACCAAAATGAATCTTTTCTTTTTGGTGAATTAAATTAATCACTAACATGTACGACTAGTATTCTCCATAGATGTTACAAAGAGTTCTATGTTAGTAGGTCTCACATGGGATATCATTTGATTTTGACATTAGAATCTCGGTTGGCAATCATATCATGTAACTAGCCACACAAACAAACTATACTTCCATAGGATACTTTTTGCCGACTAATCTTGGGTCCGTTTGGATAGCACTTATTGTTGCTGAAAGTTGCTAAAAATTGATTGTTGCTGAAAATACTGTAGCAAAATAATTTTTAAATATATGAATAGTACTGCAGGACCCACTTTTAATATTAAATATTACGTGAACAGTACATGAACAGTGCACGCACTGTCATGAACAGTATTTTTTTCCCACAAAGTCAACAAAAGCGGGCAAAAAAAAAAAAAAAAGGGAAAACGCAAAGGAGAAAACGCGCCGCAACATTGAGCACAATCCAAACCCACACCTTGACTTGTACAAGTTAATACGGAACACACGGTCAGGATCAAAATAATATAAGTATACAATAAAAATTCACAATAAATTTATATATTCCTAAATTAGCTTAATATTTTGTATATATACCTACCAAAATTTGCAATTTAAATTCTTTTTTAAGGATACACGTATAAAAGGAAAAGTTAATTTAAGAATGATGTAAAATTATTGTGATTAAAAAAAAAATCAAAATTAGTTCTCTTGTGGTAAAATCTTTTTATGATGGGGAAGAAATCATGAATTTGCCTACATAAAAAAAAAAAAAAAAAAAAGTAATGTTACAGTCACAAACTATTTTACAAAATTTTTACAAACTATTGATGTAACAAATTCTTATTAGTTCTAATATGGGTCTACCACTAACATCACATTTATGTTTATCAATAATTATTTGAAAATTACTAAAACCACATCATCAGTTTGTAAAAATGTTATAAATTAGTTTGTGTCTGTAGCATTACTCAAAAAGAAAAAAGAAAATCATCATGACTTTGACTCAAAAATAAGGGTAACATTATAGACACAAATTATTTTACAATATTTTTACAAACTGTTGATGTGACAAATTCTTACTAGTTCTAATATGAGTCCATCAATAACATCATTTTTTTTACTTACAATAAATATTTGAAAATTTTCTCAAAAAAAAATATTTAAAAAATGCTAAAGTCACATCAATAATTTATAAAAATATTATAAAATAATTTATGTTTTTTTTTTTAATAAAACGTAAATAATTGGAACCACAGGTACATATGTGGACCATTGCCATAGTCTCTCATATTACACATAAAAGTATTAGTTGGAATTTGGAAATGATAAAGAATTTTATTGACTTTGTCACTTTGAGAAACCGCCTTTGGAATCTCTGACTCTCAGCCAATCGTACCAGTCTCTATTATCTTTGTAACTTTTTCTGATTCGTTTATGGGTTTTACTCGATCAAAAAATGTGGGCTAAGTCAAAAACATTATAAGAAGACTATCACTGTCTTTCATGATTATCAGCTCCTCTCTAGGGTTACATATATTTGAGCCCACCTCAGACTCCTTGGGTTTTTCAATTTTTTATTCAAAGCTAGGATCTTTCTTCGACTCTCATCCTGTTTTTTCAATCCCCATAACCTTAATCGCATCGAATTATTTGATTAGGCTCATGATTTGAATCATGGGAATAGTTCGTTTGGTTTAAGGTTGTCTTGGTAACCGGTAAGCATTTTTCTTTTCTTGTTGAAAAATCTGTATTTTTTTTTTTTTTTTTGCCTTGAATTAAGTACCTGTTCGTGTTTGTTGCTATGAAATCTCATCTGGGTTTCAACTGAAATGGTGGAATTCATTGTGGTTGTCTCTTTTGGTTTGTAGGGTTTTTGATTGATTTCTTGGTTTAGACGTTTAGTTGTGGAAAATGGTATTTGGGTATTCCTTAGTGGATTGATTGTGGTGATTTGTATCTGTTAAGAACTGAAATTTGCCATCTGGGTATTTGCTAATTGACATCAAAAAGGAAAATTGGGCTCAAAATTTCATCTGGGTCAAGTTCAAAAATCATAAATTGGGAACCTTTTGACTAGGTTTAGCATCTCTAAAGTGGTGGTTTGTTAACAATTTCAATATGGTAATGGACGACGGAGAGCTTGATTTCTCGAACAATCAAGATGTGTTGGACATGGGGTGTCCTTCAAGGACAGACGGATGAGGTCTCTATGGACGAGCACGGGGTAACTTCCTTCCTTCTCTTTGGACGACATGTATTTTGGTTTCTTTTTTTTCCTTTTGGTTGATGTTAACAAGGAGTCCAATGAGTTTTGTCTATTGAGAAGCAAAACCCATGTCACTTGCTTTGCATTCTTGCCTCTACTTTTCTTTACAGGATTGAAGGCAGAGACTTGACATCAATCTCCACAACTAAGAAATTTGGATTCTCCATTGTGACTACCACTGGGTTTCCTTTGCAGGTATCTTTTGCCCACCATTTAGAAAAGTCCAATCTTGGAGACATTAAAATTTGGAACTTGGAACCTCAAACTGAAAAAGTAACACAAAAATTAAGAACCTTTGAAGAAAATTTTTTTTAGAATCCAGATATCAAAATTGAGAAATGATCAAAACCCTTTTGAGAAACCAGCTAAGAATATAGAAACCAATAGAAGCAGATGAACACTTGAAGATGAAGATGACGTGAGGATGTGTCTGTAACTGGGGCGAAGAGGATGAAGATGAATGTATGAGACGTCAACCACATAGAGAAGAGAAAAAAAAGAACCCTTGAAAGCCTTGAAGGTTGCGGCAAGAGACAAAACTCATTGGACTCCTTGTTAACGTCAACCACGTGGAGAAGAGGAAAAAAAAGAAACCAAAAGCCAGAAACAGAGAGAAGAACAAAAGCTGTTGGAAGGAAAAAAGAAAAAAGAAAAAGAAAGGGATTTTAACGTTAACGTCAGTAACATGAGTGTTAAAGTCATGTGGCGTTTGGTACGGAGGAATCCACGTTACTCCTGACATCCAGATTCCTAGGAATCACATTCCTAAGAATGTAGCTATTCCTATGTTTGGTTTATTCTCAAAAATCTTAAATGAATTATTTATTTTTCTCATTCTATCCTTAGATTTGAATGTGAACTACTAAGTCATTTAAAAAAAATGATTAAAATTGTCAATTTATAAAAAAATACAATTTCCTTTAACCTTGGAAATCTAGATTCCCACCTGTTTTAAAGGGAATCCACATTCCTACTGAGAGGGGTTTAAGGGGGGAATCTAGATTCTCCTAGCATCTGATTCCTTAACATGATTTGCAACTAAATATGGGAATCTTTAAACATTCCTAGGAATCCTAAAACATTATCCCGTACCAAACGCCACATCAGAGTTATCTCATTTAATAAGAGAGATCAGTTGTCCAAGTTTTATTGGTGAAGCATGAAATGAAGCACAATTGATGAGACAGAAGATTTGGACTCAACAAAAATGTATAACTAAAAGAGACGTAGCTCTCTTTTCTTTTCTTTTTTCTTTTTTTTAGTGAATAATAGTCGTAGCTTCTTGGTCTGGTCCAAATGTCCATTACTAGTTAGTCTAATTCTATTGGTGGTGCTCACTTCTTCTTGCATTATTTTACATGCGACATTATCTCCCAAAGTAGATGCGGAATGAGTTTAATATTCACTGATTTACAGGTACGGCAGTTATCGTTGTGTTTAAAAAATTAACTGAAAACTTTTTTGGAACTTTAATTTCATTATTTATGTACATTAAACTATGTACTTGTTAGCCAATCAATTTTAGGTTAGGTCTATGTTCAGAATTAAATTTGCATTTGCGTTTTGTTGCTACATCAAACTCTATATAAAAAACCTCACTTATTTGGTGAGCTGCAGTTGCTGTGAGTAAAAACTGCAGTACTGTTATCATGGACCGTCCTGTATGAAAATGCATATATGGAAGGCAGTACAATGGGACTGTCCTACAAATTACAATCAATGGATTTGAAAATTATTCCATAAAAAAAAATAAATAAATAAAAAGGATAAGAAAAAAAAAAAATTGGAAGACCACAAATGAGTAACAGGTTAGATGATGTAGCACAACACTTTTTCTTCACAATTGTAATGTAGTATGTAGAAAGTTCAATTCATATTAGCGAGTGCATTTCTCCCTTTAACCTAAAATTTTATAAAATTTATTGCAAACTTTATAGCATCAAATTAGGTACACGGTAACACCCTGTTTGATGCCTCTCCAACATTACGATGAAGCTCACATCATATATATCATATTAAAGTTGAAGCATAATTATAATCAAAATCAAATCCAAATTAATTTTGATTTGCAATAAATTTGATATCACAACAAATTCCACAACTTACCACGTGGTGAGTTTTGAGAGGTAGAGAAATTATCTATCACTCACGACTTGCGACATGACAAAAGTTGTGGTAGTAGACTTTTTGTTATAATTGTAGTCAAATTTTGTACTATATGTCTAATTTTTGTTATGCCAAGCATGAAAGCCAATGAGACTACAATAATAAAAAATATTTAACCATTTGCACCCAAAAACAGGGCACCGTGGAAGATATCAGAGACGTGCAAGTAAAGAAGAGATGAAATATCTAGGGAAAGTAATCATCACCTCCACATTCAATGCACTGCACCAACTCAGTTGACTAGGGATGGCAATTTAGATCCGACTCGCGGATACCCAGCCTGGCCTGACCCTAATGGGCCGAATTATACCAGGCTCGATAAAGAATAGGGTTTGGTATGAGTTAAAAAAAAAAAAAAAAAAAAACCCGAAGTGGGTCCAGTTCGGGTCCAGGTTTTATCAAAAAAAAAAAACCTGAAACCCGACCCGGATAAGACTCGGTTATATATATATATATAATTACTAAATTACCCTTACATATATATAGTTAAAAACCCTAAACTTTTCTATTCCTCTCCTCATTTCAGCTCACACCTCCGCCTCTCCCTCTTCATGTCTTAGCTCTCTCACACAGATGGCCACAAGCCCACAACACACACGACCACAAGCCCACAAGCAAACTAAGCAGTCAAGCACAAGCACAGTCCTCTGCCCTTCTCATCTTCCTCACTCATGGCCACAACTACAAGCGTGACACGGCCTCACTCCACCTCATTCTCCATTTTTTTTCTTTTTTCTTTTTTCTTTTTTTCTTTTTTCTGGGTTCAGTTCGCCTCAATCATGTGAGTTTGTGTTTGTGTTTATGATTTCTGAAAGGGAAAAGTGAAGATCATNAAAAAAAAAAAAAAAAAAAAAAAACTAACATGCACTTCTAGTTTTCTACAAGAATAGATGTCACTTAAAGTCGTTCGTATCATATGGGAATAAACGTCATTGCATTCGAAACTCGAAAGTATCAAACATTTTAGGCTTTTACTCAATAGATAAAAAAGGACAGACTTCATTTCGTTTTTATATATATGGAACCTTAATTTATGCAGAATACAAGTCT
Source organism: Quercus suber (assembly GCF_002906115.3). Lineage (NCBI taxonomy): Eukaryota > Viridiplantae > Streptophyta > Magnoliopsida > Fagales > Fagaceae > Quercus > Quercus suber. Next base: position 37,276 of record NW_027069852.1, on the reverse strand, counting down.
AGCTTTTGTTCCATTTTTAGCTAAATTGCAAACTACACCCTTAAAGTTTTGAGTATTTTGATTTTACACTATAAAATTTCAGAATTTGAATTTTACCTTAAGTTTTGGAGTGTTTGGATTTTACACACTGAAATTTCAGAATTTGGATTTTACCCCCCTAAAGTTTAGGGGTGTTTGAATTTTAGACCCTCAAATTCTGAAACTTCAAGATGTAAAATCCAAACATCCCTAAACTTTAATGGTGTAATTGTAATTTAGTCTCCATTATTTTATAAAAAAATCATATGTCTACAACTTTTTTTACAATACTTTCACAACAAATCATAAATGACAGATTGTTATGTATTATTATTGGTGGGCAAAATAGTAATTTTAGTGGTATGTTTAAATTATAAGTAATAACAACTTACCATCTACGCTTTATTATGAAAATATTGTGAAAACTTTGTTGATGTAGTACTTTTATATATATATATATATATATATATATATATATTACACCCATCACAACTTACAAGAGATTTCATTTACTTTCCTTATAAAATAAATAAAGTTAAAAAAAAAAAAAAATTTGACATGTCACAATTGGTGAAGAATTGAAGTAAAAAATGGATGCTTTGGGTTTAGGCCTTCTATCAAAGGGGAATTGGATTTTATGTGGAACTTGAGGTGATTTGAAGTCTAGAAATGGATTGAAGTGGGTTTGGAGGAATTGGCTAGACAATAATGGTGATTTGTAGGTTGGGTTGCAGTGGGCAGTGGGTAATGATGGCCGAGTTGCGAAGGGGATGGTGAACAATTTGTGTGCTCCGTGTGACAGTAACTTTGCGTGTAATATATGCGATATGGAGAGGATATAAAAGATTATAGAGGCTGATTTAGAAAGGGCCTTTTGTAACAGACTGATTTAGTTTTAATGCATTTAACCCCTTTACCAAAAATAAAAATAAAAAAGATTATAGAGAGAAATTTTTTTTTGAGGATGATACAGATATATTAAAATAGCAAAAGTAAAATCCTTACACCAAGTTGACTAAACTTATATATATATAGATATATTTTAGGGGACTAAAATTATATTAAAGCTTATGTGAGTGCTCTAACCAAATGCTAAGCAATATGATGAGCTCATCTTGTAAAATTAAATATTTTTTCCCCAAAGATGTTTCTTTTTGACACTGTACAAAAGTTGACAAATTGAGATGACTATTTTATAATGCAATTATCTTTCAAAGATTGAGATTTAAAATTAAATTTTCACTTTTAATCCTAAATTTTGGATAAGTTTTTTAACCTTTAACCTTTTTCATTTTTTTACATCCTCTAAATGGTATTTTTTTTTTCCTTCTGAATAAAACGTCTAAATGGTAATTAAACGTGCAATTATAGTTGTTGTAAGGACTAGATTTGGATCTCTAGTCCAAATGATAGATGAATTTAGGCCCAAAAAGTCTAATAAAATGAATTTATAGAGAGTGGGTTGGAAAACTGGGCTTTAATGAGTTGGGCAACAAATAAAGTTGATTTAGATGACAAGAAAAGGAAGATAGGCTGATTTAATCTAAAGAAAATCGTCTTCGATACTGTTCGAGGAGATCGGTTCTTATATATTTCTCTCAAGTTTAATTATAAATTCAATTCTTGATTGCTACAGTGTTTTTCTCTTGATTTCTCGATCCCTTTTTTTAAGAGTCTATTTTCCATTTTAGACTATCTTCACCTTTCATCTCCACCTTCCACGTGCAGATCAGATTGTTGGTGTTGATCCTTATCCCATCAGCATCTTCCTAAAATCTTTAGGTAACATCTGTAAGGCTGAAAATTACTGTTCAGATATCACTTCTTTATTAATGTGGCCATAAAGTTAGTTGTAGAGCATTTAATGCAGTGGTAGTAGTTTTTCCTTGAGATATTTCATGGCCTTTTTTCTGTGTCTTGTTCCTTCCTGATACTTATCCTCATCCATAGAACGATCCAGAACATTACTCTTGATGGCAGACCACTTCCCCTGTCCTCGGCTTTGCTCAGCCGAGGAGGGATTCTTCCTCAGACCACCTTTCTAGATGGTTTTAATCAGATTTAACTTCTTCACTCATTAACATGGATCCTCATGAAAGTGTTTACCTGTCCTCGGATTGTTTAACGTTCTCGGATTGAGCCCCTGACCCAATATATTCATAGACGTGGGCTCCTAAACCTATCACCCCTACAATTGTCTATATCATACGATACACAATACATATCATATAAAGTGACATCTATTCTTGTAGAAAACTAGAAGTGCATGTTAGTTTTTTTTTTTTTTTTTTTTTTTTATATGGGAGAAGTGCATCTTAGTTGTCAGTTCAAACTATTAATTTTATGATCGGAATTGGCCTTTTTTTATTCTTGTTTCTTGGTTTTTTTGGTGAGTAAGTAGTACTGATTATTCTGGGTCTAAGGATTACAATATTTTTATGAACTGATTAATTTATGTGGTACCATATATACGCAGAATATGTTCAATAATGATTCCTTTCGAGTAAGGTCAGACTTGAGAATATGCCAAATTTTATGGGCCAAAATGGGTATTTGTCATTTTCGCCAAAACTTTCAAGTAAAATGCACATGTTATGAAATTATCTAGTAAAACGCCTTTGTTTTAAACTCGATTTTTAGATAACCGAGTTATGTGAAATCAAACTTAAAAAAAAAAAAAAAAAAAATACATGGAACTCGAGTTCTATATAAAATTTCTCACATTACTCGATTTTCATCAAATTGAGTTTTCCATTGAAATTCGATTTTTTAAAAATCAAGTTTCAAAACAGGGGCATTTTGCTAGATAGTTTCAAAACATGGGCACTTTGCTACATCTTTTGGGCGAAAAAGAAAAATGCCCATTTTGTCCATATTTTATGTATAGAAAATTCAGAACCTAAAAAATTATACTAGGGAGAATGCATCTTATTCATAGGCTCTTATAATTTACTATATATCACATCTTAAAAAAAAAATATCTTAAAATTTATTGCTGATAATGAGATTAATTTATTCAGTTAGTTGGATTTATAAAAGGCGTAAATGTACTTTTAACCCCTACATTTTGCATCTTTTTTATTTTGATCCTTACATTTTCATTTAAGCACTTTTCGTCCCTAAATCAATTAACGCGTTCCATTTTAGTTCTTACTGTTACTCACTTAACAAAAATTGCTGATATGGCAAACGGAGTACACTATTGGCACATTAAATTCTAACATGGCCAATAAAATAATATTAAAAAAATGTCACATCAGCCTAAAATAATGATTAAAAAAGATACATAAGCATCCGCATCAACTTTTGATTTTGAAAATTAATTTATCTATTTTAACAAAATAAAAAATGAAAAAAAACAAAATTAGAACCTAAAATACATTAATTTAAATTTGCCATCGTCTTCATCAAAAAGACAGAAGAGCACAATCCCAAAAAAAAATCATACAAACCCAGAAAATCAAACACAAGAACACAAGAAAATCAAATCCAGAAAAATCATAAATGAGTATTGTACAAACAAAATCAATCCATTTATGTATATATACATAAACCAAATTATCCAAAACAAAATCAATCCACATATACCAACACAAACCCAGCTCATCCATACCAACACAAAGCAAAATTAAAATTATAATAAAAACACAAACCCAGATTAAATATAAGAACACAAATTCAGATTTTTTAGGATTTTCTTAACCTTTCTTGTCAACCAAACACAAACACAAACTGATTTCCAACAAGAACACCAAAACATCTCAAACATAGCAATCAACGATCAACAAACCCACCCTTCGACCCACCACCGGACCCAATTGACCACTACTTCATAACCATCGACCACCACCATTGATTTTTGTTTCACAACTACCACCACACTGATCTCAGCCTCTCTCTAAACCCAAATCAAAACTATGGAAGGTTGTGGAGAGGGGAGGAAACAAGGAAGGGTGAGCAGAAAGGGGAATCGGGGAGGGAGAGACATTGATCTGAGACAGAGAGACCCACCGAGAGAGAAAGACATCGATCTGAGCCACACAGAGAGAGCAAAGCACCAAACTGAGCAAGGAGCTTTTGGGTTTGGGTTTGGGTTTGAGCAAAATCAAGAGATAAAGAGAATGAGTCAGTCAGAGAAAGAAAATAAAGCACCACAACCAGTTGTGGTGGTGGCGGTGGCGATAAGCAAGGAGGTAGAGCTCGAAGCTTTTGGCCATGAACATGTTTTGGAAGAGAGAGATCTCCGTTTTTTGGAAGAGAGAGAGGAAGATTTGAGTTTTGGAAGAGAGAGGAAGCTTGGAGAATGTTTTAGAAGGGTTGGGGGAACCGGTTTTTGATAAGGTAGTTTTGGGTTGAAGTTTTTTATGGGTTTGTGTTCATGTGATTGAATATTTTGGTTTTGTGTTCTTTCTTGTTCATGTTTAAGATGCGACCAGATCTAAATTCATGTGTATTTTAGGTTCTAATTTTGTTTTTTACATTTTTTATTTTGTTAAAATAGATAAATTAATTTTCAAAATTAAAAGTTGATGTGGATGCTTATGTGTCTTTTTAATCATTATTTTATGCTGATGTGGCATTTAATATTATTTTATTGGCCACGTTAGCATTTAATGTGCCAACAATGCACTTCATTTGCCACATCAGCAATTTCAATTAAGTGAGTAACGATAAGGACTAAAATGGAACACGTTAATTGATTTAGGGATTAAAAGTGGTGAAATGAAAATATAGAGACCAAAATGAAAAAGATGCAAAATATAGGGACTAAAAGTGCATTTATGCCTTCATAAAATTATCAATAAACTACTTTCTCTCTTATGAAAAAAAAAAAAAACTGTAAAAAGTGAGGTTATGAGTTCAAAACTAATTGAATAAGTAGTTATATACCAATAAATAAATAAATAAAGTTTAATTCTTAAAGTTGGAATGTGTTACTGTGAATCAAATTAAGTTCTATTTTACTTACTCATGATATATATATATATATATATATAATTTGGACCAAGAGTTTAAAGCAAAAGTAACTGTCCTATATACAAATCCATCGAATTTTGTATGAATGTTATTTTTCAATTCATTCCACGAGATTGTTGAATATTTGCATGTATCTCAAAAAGTAGTTTTTCAAATAATATTCTATATATTTCTGAAAGTTATTGAATATTCATTCCGTGTATTTTATAGTTAATTGATTTGATATTGGATAGTAAAACAATAATTAATAAGCATACAACAAACTCGAACTAGTTCATTATATGCCAATAGAGACACACAAGAGTATTGCATAATAACTAGTTTTGTTAACGGATACCTTTAAGGCACTTGTTAATTGACAATTTTAGAAAGATTTTGATACTACTTTCATAAGAAATATAAAGAGTTATAAACCAAGATTTTGATACTACTCCATTTATCTTGATTTTATAATGTTGTCAATTTTAATTGAAACTCTTTAATCACACTTTTCCTTTTCTTCCTTCCAATCTATTCTGGTCAAATGTTCATTTTGTGGATGTCTTGCTGCTTTTGCATGCTCAAAGTCCACTCCATACACAACCATATATATAAAAGAGTGCTTCTCGGGTCTCGGCTTCTCGCAATAAAACAAATTGCGTCTCTCTCTCTCTCTCTCTCGTTAAGGCCAAGCTTAATTACGCGTATAGCCAAGTCCAAGCTCTATTGTTTAATTAATTTTCTTAATATGAATGATTTGCACTTTGATTTTGATTTCGTGCACAGGATTTACGGCAAGGCAACATAGACCCTTACACGTATACTTATATTGAATATTATACGGCAAATCATATAGCGAGTGTGAGAAAGAGATGGTGCTACAAGCTCTACGGCAAATACAAAATGATGTTCTTTATTGATTATTCACTGTGATAGAGAATCAGGGATGTACTTCGGTTTTTTTTTTTTTTTTTTTTTTTTTTTTTTTCCCCCCCCCCCCCCCCCCCAATTAATTTAGTTTATATATAGGTATTAATTTTATAAATTTTGTTCTATAAAATTACACTTTACTCTCCTTAACAATATCATTAGTTTTTTCGAGAGTGATACTATAACCACAAACTTTTCTATAATATTTTTACAAACAGTTGAGATAGTAAATTCTTATTAGTTCGTATTTGAGCCCCACCATTTACAACATTTTTTTACATTACAATAACTACTAACCACATCAGCCATTTATAAAAACATTTGTAATTCTAGCATTATTCTCATTTTAAAGGCTATAAAAGAAATGTATAGATCTAAAATCTAAAATGAGATATATAAGTTCGGAAAAACTAGCCCAACAACAAAAATTACCAATAGCAAAAATATTAAATTAAATTAAATTAAATTAAACCCAATCAACCAAATTTACCCAAAAAAAAAACTCGGGCCTTTAAAAAATTTTTAATAAAACAATTTTGTCCTTACCTCACTAAAAAAAAAAAAAAAAATACTAAATAACTAAACAGCCAAATAGCAGAGACAAAAGCTAGCATTGCCACACACAGTCAACAACAAAACTACCCCCTAATTTTAAGTCCTAACTCTATCCTTGGGTGCATATTATCAAATCATGATAATTCTTTATCTAGTTTTCTTCTCTGATCTTTAATCTTGCATATTTAAACAGTTTATTACTTTATTTTCACAACAATATTTGATTGATTAGGTCATGTTTGAACTTGTTTTTATTTATTTATTTATTTCTGTGGCTGAGAAGTCATGTTTGAACTAGTTATCTGTCAAAGGCTCTTGAATTTTGATTATGTATGCTACATTAGAAAGTCAAATTCCTTGTCGACCAGCTGCGTGTAATTTTTGACCATTTCAATGCCTTCATTTCTATTGGCAATATATCATATGGTGACCCAAAGAGTTGGGGAAAAGAAAATGTTACAACCTGACCAGATAGTCCCTGTGGGGTCAACTTGGATCAGCTCCGCCTTTTTGACCTTTCTCTTTTACCACGCGAGCACTGAGCACAACATAGAACGTTAAATACCGAACAATGCTTTGAGCATAACTTATTGCACAACCGTTAAAATTATTTTTGTGATGGTCACGTGTAGTAGTTATATTATTTTATTATAGTAGATATTTTATTTTATTATGATATTTATATTATTTTATTATGTTAAAAATTAAAATATATAAAGTAACTTTTTGTGGTGCTAAATAACTAAATTTTTAGCTCAACTATCGTGAATGTTCTAACAAGTACACGTGCATGTACGGTATGAACATATGCAATGTATTAACTGTCACTTCGTCACGTTAATTTTAAGGGTTTTTTCTTTCTTTTTTTTTGGAGCTGAAACGTAAACTATCATTGAAAAAAAAAGAGAAACAAATTAAAGCAACAACCAAAAAACAGCTACACATGCTAGCAACCCTAAGCAAGAAAGCAAAGCAAAAGACAAAAAACACCAAACAAAAATACTTAAAGCCTCTCTGAGAGCACTGGGCTTAGAAGAAACACTTCCGCCACGTTTATTTTATGTCGATCACTATGATATAAATTTGATGATGAGAATTAGGTACTTATTTTTCTTGTTAGAACATAGTACTATCCCATATTAGTGAAAAAGAAAAAAGAGATAGATCCATTTTCTGATTGGCCTGTGCAAACATATAATCAAACAAGATGGACAGCACAGCCTCCATTGTTAGACCCAAATGGGAAAAAAAGTACAAATGACCATCTATCGCCCCATGTATTTTTTCTATATTATTGTATTTTTACATACTTACTTTTCAAAACATCTTACATAAAATTATATATTTTATACTACATTTTATTAAAATATTAATTTTTATAATTTTTTAAAATTATTTTTCTTTCTTTATATACAAAAATCATCATCTATTCTCTTCTTTCATCCTCAGGATATGTAAAAAAAGTAAAATGAATAATGCTAATATAAATTTACATAAAAACTATAGCAACTTTACAAATTTATACATTTTTAACTTGACTAATGTGGGTGATTTTAGAACTGAAATGTGTAAAATTGAACTGCATTGAGCAACTGCACTAACCTCATTGTAAGGAAGCTGATGGATCGATTCTCCTTTTGTTGTCTTTTTAGTAATATATTATCTTACTTATCCGGAAAAAAAAAAAAAAAAAAAAAGCTCTTACGTCATTGGGTAAAATTCCATTCCTTTTGTTGTCTTTTTAGTAATATATTATCTTACTTATCCGGAAAAAAAAAAAAAAAAAAAAAGCTCTTACGTCATTGGGTAAAATTCCATGTTTTCCAACACTGAAATCTATGGATCTACTTTGAGCACTGAATAAAGTCGTTGAATTTGATAAAATTAAAAAAAATTAAAAAAAAATTAATGCTGACAATGTATCGCATTGAGTGCACTATATCAAACGCCCAGCTCATTCGTACATTAATTGTTTAATAAGCCACAACCATCTCAAGCACTCAAAATTTATTTTTGGTCAACTTATTTCTACCTCACTTTTTAAATTTTAAATACATACGAAAAGTAGGCCAACAAAAAAAAAAACTAATTCAGAGGAACCCTTCACAGATCTCCATTTTAGATGTAAATAATCACCTAAATCTAATGTGTCTTGCCATACGAAATGTAGACTTATCTTATTTTATTTTTATTACATTTCTGAAATCTGAAATTGGTCTTGATTTGCATTTTTTTTTTTTTTTAATTCTTTTGGGCCGACGCAAAAAATTCTGCCTAAGTGATTACTAATTTACTATTATGGTGATGTGGACGTTTTGGTGTGTTTGATTTTAAGAGCATTGATCAAAATTTTAAAGAAAGCATTTATATATGAAAATTATTTAAAAAATAAAATAAGAGAACGTTGAAGAATAGTTGGGAACTCCTTTAATTCAAGAAAACAAAGTTCAATGTTAATATTTTTTTTTGGTTAGATAGTTAAGCAATGAGAGATTTAAACCATGAATGTCTTTATTGAACATTAAAAGAGATTAGTTGATAATTGAATAGTTGGTAATGTTTAATATTAATATTCACTTAAAACGGGAAAGGATTTGAATCATAGGATCGACCATTAGAGTTGCTTGAAGAACATTTGTTGATGGTCATTTTAACGAAGAATTTGCACAACTTCAACTCAACTAAACCCAATTTCTCTTGAGTACCAAAGAGTCATCTGTCTCCCTTTCCACCTCTCTTAACTTTCTCATTTATGTTGTAAGTGGAGATAGTTTTCATAGTTATGTTGAACAAGTGTTTTGCTACCTTTTGTATATTGTAAGTTGGGCTTTAATTTCTCAATTTAATCACACTTCAACGAATCTGAGGGATTTTTGGGCTTGTTATAGCATTTTCGGCCATCATACGGCAAAAAGATTAGGTAAGACGTTGGGGGAAAAATCTGCATCCATTTTAATAGGCTATCTCTTTAGAAGCGCCTTACAAGTTATGACAATAACATAAAAGATTGATGCAGACGGGGGCATCATTTGATGGTTATTGTAGGTCAATGATAGGTGAGTTTATGACTATAAATGAGCCGAGTCACACTGAGTATTACAATTTTAGGCATTTTTATTTAATTTTATTTAATTTTCATCACTAAATAAAATTATTTGTTTAAGCTTGGTTTATTTTATTGTTGGCCAAACTTCAGTGTGTTCACAAACTATTCTGATTCAATTATTCTTTTTGCACATATAGTAAAATCATGACTATTTTTTTTTTGCCCCTTCACAAATCAATGAATTTTGTTATGAATGAATTGTTTATATTATTAATAAGCTACAAATAATAATTTGATATCACATGAACCTATTTACAAATTTTTACAATTTAATTTCAAGTTTGTATAAGTATTTTTTATACAAGTGTGTGCATATAAATATGTATAGTTAAATCGAGTTTTATGTTCACTAACACATTATTATGTATCAGATTAGCTCGTTTAATAGTTGAGTCTAAACTTAGACTAGAGGTTGGCTTGTTTGCTAAACAAATAATAAACAAGTTGTTTGACGAGTTGAACTTGAACTATTCATAAACATATTGATTCATTAATTTATAGCCATAGGTGAGTTAACATAGATCCATTTGTTTAGACTATATACGTTTAATGAGAAATGCCCTTTGGAAAAAAAGTCAATGGTCAATCAATTTGGGTTTGGGGTTGGGGTGGGGGGGGGGGGAGTGAAGTTAATTTTTTAACACATTATTATGTTTTAGATTAGCTCGTTTAATAGTTGAGTCTAAACTTAGACTAAAGTTTGACTTGTTTGCTAAACAAATAATAAACAAGCTTTTTCATAAGTTGGGCTTGAACTGTTCATAAACATATTGATTCATTAATATATAGCCCTAGGTGAGTTAACATGGATCAATTTGTTTAGACTATAAATGTTTGATGAGAAATGTCCTTTGGAAAAAAGTCAATGGTCAATCAATTTGGGGTGGCGGTTTGGGGGGGGGGGGGGACGTGAAATTAATATTTGTAACACATTATTGGGGAGTGAAGTTAATACTTGTAACACATTATTATGTTTCAGATTAGCTCATTTAATAGTAAAGTCTAAACTTAAACTAGAGTTGCTAAACAAATAATAAACAAGCTTTTTCACGAGTTGAGCTTGAACTATTCATAAACATATTGATTCATTAATTTATAGCCTTGAGTGAGTTAACATAGATCCATTTGTTTAGACTATAAACGTTTAATGAGAAAAGTCCTTTGGAAAAAGTCAATGATCAATCAATTTGGGGGTGGGGGTGGGGGTGGGGAGGGGGGAGTGAAGTTAATATTTGTATTTTGTATAGTTGTTTTTTCCCTTTTAAAAAAATTTGTGGTGAACTCATTCTAATTGTTAGAGATATGTGAGCTCAATGTTAACATGGGTATATAGAATAAGCTAAATCCTAAACTAGAAGAATTGAGCTTGGGCCTATTACGTTAGACTAATATCTCTCTAACACTAATTATTATTATTGTTTTTTAAATTTATTCTAGTTCACATAGAAATTTAATTTGATGCAAATGGATTCAAGGGAAAAAGGAACACATCCAGAATTTATAGAAGGTGTATGAACAAATTATTATGTGCATCACTCATTTTTTATTTGTTTTCATGTGACAATGTGAAATACTGTGGGATTTATTATGGATCATATCGTGTAATACGTATTAATGTGGAAAAATTAAAGATAAACGTAGAAAATCATTTCCCTTAATTAATCAATATTTAATAAAATATGCAGTTGTGATTGTTGATGATCATTTTGGGAATTCAAATAGAAAGAAGAAGCCTAGCAACGTGGCAGAAAAGAGTTGGTAAATAGATAGAAAAGTCATTAAGCCCAAGCGGCAAGAATAATTGATCACAGGTCCATGAAATAAACAAATGGGCCTTGAGGAAACAAACGGGCTTAAAGGAGCCCAGAAAGAGAGAAGTAATAAACCCATGAGTAGTATATGATGTAGAAAAGTGACAATGGGTCACAGTAGGCCCAAAGTAATGCAAGCAAATGAAGTAAGAGGTTGATGGCAAGTCCATGAGCCCCAAGGATGAGGGATAAGGTAATTGGGTTGGGGAAGCCCAAAGAAGTTAGTAAAAACCCATGAGAATACAGAGTTAGGAAAAGGGTCAAGGAAGTCCAAGGAAAGCAAATGGGCCAAGGATGCCCAAGGAGAAACAAATGGGACACAAGAACCTGCAAGTAATGTAATAAAAGAGCCAATGGCCATACTAAGCCATTAGGAGAAGAATAAATGGAAGGCCCAAAGAGGCTCAGCAGGATTGAGTCAAATAATGCCGCAATAGGAATGTCAGAGTGGTATGACAGGAAATGATAGCAGTAAAAGAGTAGGCTGAAAGAAGGCAAAGCCCACCATCAAATAAAGCCCAACTTCTAAGGGGAGCGAGCCATAAAAGAAAGGGAAATCAGAAAACAACTCAAATAAGAAGTCAAGGACGGATGGTAGACTGTGCAGGCAAGCCTCCAGACGATGGCGAACGCATGAGCAGCAGGTAGATTTTAGACATATATATAAGAGAGGTACGCGCAAGCCTCATACATCACCAGCCTGTACCCAGCTAATTCAGGACACGGTGAGGTCATGGGTTGGAGGTAAGACTACATGGTCTGGCGGTGAAGAGAGGAGAAAACCTATTCTGAGATTTTTGCTTAGGCTTTTTTGGGGGAAATGTTATGCTGGGATGTCATATTACCCGAAAGAAGTAAGGATGAGTTGGAACCTCTAGGTGCATGCCATGAGGGATAGAGAGAGAGAAGGCACTCACGCCATAGTAGGTAAGGGTGCCACGGTAGACAAACAAACAAAATAATCTTCTTTGTCTAGTGATGGGTAGTGGCACAGCCAACACAGACGGACCAGTGTTGGTCGGCAAGTATACCCAGACCAGACAAAGGTGACTAAAAGCTAAAATAGTAAAACTCAGTCACAGTAGGCACTATAAAAAGGGGCCCTTGCCATGCCCAGGGAGGATCACAATCACGATAATAGGAACCTCTAAGGAAAACCATGAAATAGAAAACAATATTGAGAAAAAAAGAGAAAAAAAAAATGAAAGATAAAAGGGAAAATTAGAATAGAAGGAAAGAAAAACAGAGAGGTAGAACGGCGAGCATGCATCAATAAGTTGATTCCCTCTTTCCCTTTCAAAGTCCTGCTCTCTGCCAAAAGCAAAGGGTTCTTTTGGGCACCAACCATTCAGATTCATTTCCCTTAAAGTGATTAATTTCCATGATAGGATTTCCTTGGGAGATTATTCGCATTGAGGAAAAATGTTCTTCTTTCTCTGGTCTTGGTCTTGTGGCATAGCTTGGCACATCAGATTAATATGATTTCTTTCTTTTGTGTGTCCTACCCACTTATTCGACCTACTTTCTTTACAAGAGTGCTTGTTATTATTGTGGATATCTTTTTAATCGGGGATTATTTATACGCTTTGATTAAAAAGCCAAAATGTTTTCTTTTGTTATTATTATCATATTTGCTTGCCACAACTCATCTAAAGTAGTTCTGCCTGTCGTAAGCATGCTCTTAGTGAATGAGGTATAGTTTGTGCACAAGCTAAACTAAATTGAGTTGTAGTTGGACCAGTCTCAACTCCTTCACTCAGAATACTTTGGCCTAGTACCGAAGGAGGCAGCCCAACCTAATATTGTAAAAAAAGCCCACAACAGTGATCAAATGAAATTCTTTCCCCTTTTAGAGAATGAATTTATAAGTAAGTTTAAGCCTTCCCAAAAACATGTGAAAATTTTGAGATTATTAATTGTTTTTTATTTTTCTAATTATTATTAGTAGATACGATATAATTTGAACTTATGACGTCCGCTTTATTATATTAAGAGTTCAAATTCAAATTCTCTTATTCAATAACAATAAACTTTACTAGTTAAGCTAATTGAAACCTATAAAATTAGTAATTGTTAAAATTAGGATTGCAAAATTTTATTTATTTTTATTTTGCGAAGGACTCGATGGACTTCCCATTATATTTGATTCATTTTCCGCCGGGTCAGGTCCATTAGGATGTTGTTGTGGCACGGAACCCAAACCATAAACATGCCTCTTTTGAGGCTTGTGGGCCTGTTCCTGTGGCGCCATGCTCAAAAGCAAAAGCCCTATCGAGTCAAAATCCTCCGCACCCAACAAATTCAGTCAAAAAACTATCAACCAACTAAATGCCACCACGTCGACAATACTCTCCAAACAAGCCAATATAATAGGCAGACTGTACAAAACCTCACTGCATCCACACACAGAATACCCAAACACTTCGGACTTTAATCAACCTTTAAGTCTAATTTAACTAACCACAGTGTGCGTCCCTCCAAATCAAAAAGTCCAAATCGAGTCCGTTTGAGATATTTTCATTTCCACCACTTCCAAACGTTTTTTTTTTTTTCAACTTTCAAAAATTTCTCGTCGCTCCGAAGTCAGATCTAACTGAGAGAGACTCTCTCTCTCACTCTCTTTCTCTAAGCTCTCAACAATGCCAGCGACTGACGCAGACTTCGATCTCAGAGTAAGATCCTTCTAAACCCTGACAATGCTCTTCCAATTCTCTCTCATTTTCTCACTCTAACTTTCTCTCTCTCTCTTCTTCGCAGTCGTCTCCTCCTTCCGCCTTCACAACCGGGTGAGTATATATAAATATATACACCACAAAGTATATCTATATATCTGCATTTGCATTTTGATCTCTCACTCGCTAGGGTTTTTGATCCGTACTTGTACAGAGTGAGTGTTTACTATGCAATTTGCTGTATCTACCTGTGTGTTGATGTACTGATTTCTAGGGTTTCTGATTTTTTTTGCTTGCTTCAGAGAGTATGCATTTGCTGATGTTGGAAACTTGGACCACTGCGCAAAGTACTTGAACCAAACGCTTGTTACTTATGGATTTCCGGCTTCGCTCGATCTGTTCGCCAATGATCCGGTGAGTTTTCGTCTTGATTCCTTCGGTTTTTTTGCTTTGATTCAATCGTAACTTATGCTTTCTTTTTTTAGGTTTCGATCGCGAGGACTTGCAATTGTATGTACTCGTTGCTTCAGCAGAGGCAGCGCGATGTTGAATTCAGAGACTCTGCTAACGAGCAAAGACAGCGGTACTGTTGGAATTGCCATAACATGTCCAATTGCTTCAAATTCGCTTTGATTCTTTTATACGAAATGCTGCATCTGTGTCATGTCTAGTTCATCAAAATTCGGTTAATCATATTCGTTTAGATTGTGCATTGGGGAAAGTTGATCTTTCCTGGAGTTTACTTTTTACGAATTTGATGTCTCTTAGTTCATTTTCATATCCATTCATTCGTATAGGCATATTGTGCTTGTCTGGCATTGCTGTAGGAAGTAGAGCTTTAACTATGTAGCTTTAGCAGTAGAGCTTCTGTGATATACAACTTTAACTGAAAATCTCTTTAGTGTTTGGAGTGTTTGGCAAATTACAATGAATTGAAGTTCAAGATTTATAGAGCATGAACGGAGAATTCTAGAACTTTTTCCTACAGCTCTAATTTTCAGCCTTAGTGCTTGTTTGGCATTGTTGTTGGAAGTAGAACTTTTGTGATATAGAGTTCTATCTGAGAAGCTCTTTGCTGTTTTAAGTGTTTGGAAAATTACAGCGAATAGTTCTTTAGAGTTCAAGATTTATAAAATATGAATAGTGAAGTATAGAGATTTTCCTAAAATCTATGTTTTAGTAGGCTGCCAGACACCCCATTATAGCTCTTTTATGTTAGACAACCAGATGAACCCTTAGCCTTATGGTTATTTTCAGCTTTAAGGACACCTTAAAAACTCTTTTATGGTGTTGAACTTGTTGCTATTTCAAACCAAGCACCTGATTTTAGTCCATTTGTAATGTCATATGTGAACATAATAGATAGGTCTTACATTCAAATTTTCCCGAGTATAAAAGTGGGAATTTGAAAATGCTGTTTCGATATAATTCTTATTGTTTTTAATGTTATAGGCTACTATCAGACATATCAAGATTAGAGGCTAAAGTTGAGAGGCTTGAGGCACAAATACAAGCCAAAGATAGGGAGATAGCAACCATTACGCGAACGGTTAGGAATTCATTATTTTTTCAAATTGAAGTTGTGTTATCTGTTTGATCGTTTTGTTGAGATCTTTTGGTAATTTCATATAGGAAGCCAAAGCCACAGCAGCTTTTAAGGCTCAGATTGAAAAGCTACAGCAGGAGCGAGATGAGTTTCAAAGAATGGTAATTGGTAATCAGGTTAGGACACTTTGATGTATTGGAGTTCCTTTGCAATCTACTACATGAAATCAAACAAATCCTGACAATATTGACATCATATCTTGATGTTGCAAAAGCAAGTGAGGACTCAACAGATACATGAGATGAAGAAAAAGGAAAAAGAGTACATAAAGTTGCAGGAAAGGCTAAACCAAGTGTTGATGGAGAAAAAGAAGGAATCAAGATCAGGCATGGAGATAATGAATTTGCTTCAGGTATTTATTGGCTGACAATAGTTATAGGACTAATTGTTTTTTATTTTATTCATCTAGTGACTTGTATACGTGTCTAAACAGAAAGAAGGGCGACAACGTGGAACATGGAATGGGAAAAAGGCCGACAATGATTTCTATAAAAAGATTGTATGTAGCTGGGTTGGCTTGTTTATATTATACAGCAACTAGATTATTTATTATTGACATACTCTTTGCAGGTGGATGCGTATGAGGCAAAAAATCAGGAGTTGATGGCAGAGAATACTGATTTAAGGGCATTACTGCGGTCAATGCAGGTATATGTTACTATTCTATTAATGTTGTTAAGGTTAAGGTTACTGTTTTGGGTTTCCATCACTGCACTTCCATCAATGGGTTTTTACATCCATTAGGCATGGCTGACTTACAGGTGGATATGCGTGATTTTATAAATGCTCCTAATGGGTTGTCCAAGCAATCTTTGGCTGCTAATGAAAGAGTTGAAACTGACCCCTCGCAGTCCCCATTAGGAGGGAAGACGGTATGAAAACCTTTTAAAGGGTGAAGTGTTTTCTTTTGCTATGCTATAGTGCTGTATATAAGATTTAAGAGTTCATGGGTTGCAGGATGTCTTTGACCTGCCTTTTCACATGGCTAGAGATCAAATAGAGGAAAGCCTCCGAAATAAGATGGCTTCCATAAAGGTACTTCCTCTCCACCCCCCACTTCCAATTTCCAGTTCATCACGTGGTTCCAAGATAAGCTGTTAACATGATTTCCTTTTTATGCTTTGGAAATTGAAGGAGCGTATGGGTCAATTGCAAGATGCACAAAAAGATGCAGAAGTTACTTCTGAAGCAACTGAAAGGGAGCTTGAACTTGAAGCTCAACTTGTTGAGGCAAGGAGCATAATTCAGGAGCAGGTACTATTTGTCTCTTTTTATGCAAATCGTAGATTGGATGTAATGCATTCTTCTTTGGATTATCATCTGGATTAGATGAATTTTTTGTTTATCCGCTCCTTGCTTATCATAATGCAATTTTTTTTAGTACCTTCCAAGTGAAACGAATATGTTATTAATGTATAGTTCATTTCCTCTTTGTATGTTAATCCCCAATTATTCTGTCCATTGAATTTAGCCTAGTGTCTTGCTTTCCTCATTTTGTAGCTCAAAACTTGCAACTCCCTATAATTCAAGTTTTTTGAGCATGTATCCTAATTAAATCTAAATACTTTACACACGGCTAGGGGAATTGGTTTATTTAGCTCCCTTTTGAGTTGTCACATGCTGAATCTATATCTATAAAGCTTGAACTTCTTGAGAATTTGTATAATGATCCATAGAAATGGTACATAGGTAGGTGCATCTTCTAAGTATGTTCCCTACTTCGCAAAGTGAAGAAGAAAATTATGATGTTAAAAAGTCTTATTAGTGGAGTTTGTAAAACATATTTGATCTGTTCAACAATGTTTTTCTCCATTCCAATTCATATAACTAGAGCCATGATCATTTCTAACTACTCACTTTTTAAATATTTAACAATCTAGTACATTCCTCCTTTATTTATTTGGTTTTTGGTTTGATGATTAATAGAAACACAATAATTCACTCATTTCAGGCATCCATAATGTCTAAACATCTTGCTAAGTCTGAGAGGCCAAGGTATTCCCCATATCCCTTACATCTGTTGTTGAAATATTTTATATATTTATGCTGGAGACTGGATGGTATTAATATATTTATATATATTAATTCTGATAGGGATTCTATCATTTCATCACCAGCTGAGGTATAATTCATTCTTTCTGTCTCTTCTTCTTCTTGTGATCTGGTTTCCAGCAATGAATCTGTAAATTTAATGCTAGTTATATATTATTTGAATTTTTATTGCCTTGTGATTATTTCTTGGTTGTGTTTGAAGCTCACAAGATTGTGCTTTGATGGTAGAAAAGTAGCTTTTTGAAAAAAATGTTAGACAAGGGTGGTCTTAAATTTGTGAATTGATTAGGACGTAATATTGAGCGTATCGTGGAAGTCTTCTGTGCAAGGGATGTTGATCATTTGCTCTTTTCTACGAAAAAAAAAAAAATGTTTTTTGTCAATTGTTAAACCTTATGAAATGAAAACAAATTCTGAGATTTTGGGTTCCAGAAGGTTATCCGTTTATGACCCACCTAATATGCCCAGCCCACTCATTTCTGAGTAATTATTCTATATTCCATGAGTAAAGTGACATGATACTCTCTCTCACATAAATTTTGGATTTGCCATTCATGTAAGAGGAGGGGAGTACCGTGTTTCTTACTCCGGGAGTACTAAATAATTTTTCCTCATTTTTGAACCCTAGTGGTTGGCTACATACCAATAGCTCTATAATTAACGTATGTGCACCTGCATAAGGGTGGATTATGTATACAATCTAGGTAGAATATTGTGCAAGATAGAATGCAGCTGCTGCTGCAGTCATGCTTAGAAAGTTTGGATTTGAGGTTCGTTGACAATGGCTGCTTATATCTACTCCCCTTTGCCCTTACCCTCTTCCCTTTCTCTGTGTGCACTTGTGTTTGATACAGTCTATTTGGAACATCATCAGTATCTCGGGAACTTGAGCTTTCAACGTCTTTATTTGTGCTGTCAAACATAGCAACCACATTGTGGTGTTGTTGGTCTGACTTAGCTTATTTGATGTTCAGGGAGTAAGAAATTGACATGCCAGGCAAAATTTTGGCCCATTTTCGAACTGAGGTTTCCCGTATTTGGAGATGAGTTGCAGCTTGCAAGCTTGTATTTTTGTATACTTATTCCTGATCGTAGTATACAGAATGATCCTAATGTTTGTAAAAGCTAGAATCGGTAGTTTTCAGCTGTAATGTTATTGTAATTATGTATCTAGATTTCCCCTAGTGATGTATGCTTACAAGTGCTTTTATCAAACTTAGTAAATTCAAACTTATGTAATGCTGTTGGCAGGCGAGTGGAATATTCTTCTAACGCAAGCTCTTTGATCCGGGTTCTCTATTATCATAATTTTCATTGCCCTTGAAAAGACCTGTTTCGTTTTGCTATTTCCTGTCAGCTTTGGGTAGGTTGGTACCTGTAGTTGCTCTTAATGGATCTGAATCATGATCCAATGACAAAATGCGTGCCGACTTTGACATTACTAACATACCAACATATTTTAATGCCTCCAAATATTTACAAAATAGACATAAAATTTGGTAGCTCATTTCATATAGGAATTCTGCGTACCTACGACGGGTAATGATTAGAAAAATTGAAAACTGAACAGGCGTCATGAGAACTATGTAGTATTTTAACCTCGTTTTTGTTCTGCAATCTACTGTAAAATGCATGAACAAGAAAGGAACAGTTTCTCATTATTGCTGTGCTCAATTGTAGCACCTTTTCAAAGTCTTATAGTCTGCTCTCAGGATTTTAACCTTTTGAAAGTCACTTTGTGAAAATTACCCAAAAAAAAAAAAATATATATATATATATATTATAGCATCTTACGGTTTTTTCATTATCAAATATTTTATAGGATGGTTAATTTGTAACAACTTGAGGAAGCTTTAGCCAAATCATATTTGTTATAACTCATAAGGACTGATTAAGTCATGGTCGAGAGTTAAGACATTTTGTAACGACTTATGTAACCCAATTTGAATTATGCTGTACAAGTTGGCAAGTTCGCTTTACACATTTATCCAATTCAATTCATATTACTTCGCTTTGCACAGTTATCCAATTCAATTTATATAATTCTGTTTTACACCTCTGTTTTTAAATTGAGATGCATGACTATATTTTGAGTAAAAAAAAAAAAAAGCCACTTTGTGAAAGGACTATTAAACGAGCTATCTTTTGTACACACCCTAAAACTTGAAAATGTCATAAAAGGCCCCACTAAACAAAGCCTAAGGAAGGACTACCCATGGTTGCAATCATAGTATCATTCAAAGTCCAGTTCATATGTCAATCTTAGCTCATTTAAATCTATTGAAGTACACAATTTAACAATTTTCTTTTGTCTAAAGCTTGATGTTTAAACATTTTAAACTATCTTTTTATTAAGGGTGTGTTTAGATATCGCTTATTTTGCTGAAACTGAAAAATTATTGCTGAAAGTATAGTAGATAAAGATAAAAGTTAGTTGAAATAGTACAGTGAAACTCATAAATAATGCCAAAAAGTGCAGTGAGGCTATGAATATTAGCAAAAATAAACTGAATAGTGAAATAATTTTTATTGTTCATTCATATCGAAACGCATACTAAGGATGTGTTTGAATTGCACTGAAAAGGAAAAAAATGTCTATGTTTTTTTTTTCCTCTGGATCCCGTGCACTGTTCATGAGACTCGCAAATACGGACTTCAATAAATTTTTCTTTAAAATTGAGTCTCATAGCACTATTTACATATTTAAAAATTATTTTATTATAGTATTTTTAGTTTTCAATTTTTAATGAAACATCCTGATGATTCGGTCTATGCAATGTCGCCCTCTCCAATGAAACAAACTTCTTTGGACAGGACATAAAAGCCAGCTCAATTATGGGCTTTTTCTCGAGGCTGGTGAGAATTATGAAACATTTGAATTTTCAGTTTCACACTTGCAAGTACCAATACAATAAAAGCTATTATAAAAAGAGGAATTTCTGTTATTTAATCTGTGATGTAACATGGAGGCCGGATTTTTTTCCATGATTTGGTTAACTACTTTCAACGTTTAGCGTAATTAATATTTAATTATCACTACTTGCTTTTGTGGAATGAGTGAATAACTTGTATCAGTATATAAGAATTAAGAAGAACAAAACCTGAAAGTCAAACTGAATATTCAATTACATTGTGGCACATATTCAACTAATCAACCCTAAGGTTTCTCCCATGCTAAAAACTAGTTTCTTTGTAATGGGAAAGCCCATATTTTCTCCAAAATAGCCGTATCCAAACAAAAAGTGACAAATTGTCATTTGAGCCAAATGCCTAGGGATATTTCAGAGATTTTGCTGACCCATTATGTGGGGTACCATAGATCAGCGCTTGCATGGCACTATGGGGTCATGACAAGTGGCCGATTTCATCGATTTCAATCTAACCTACATGTAGAGAATAAAATGAGTGGTGAATAGCACGCAAAGTTGGCCTTGTCGTAAGGATTTGGTAATTGCACGTGAATAGAAAATGCCTAACATAGCTAAAATGCTTAACCTTTAACGTGACCTTAGGAACAAAGGTAATGATGTATTTTTTTCTTTCTTTCTTTCTTTTCTTCATTTATTTGCTTCTTATTTAAAAAAGAATTCAAGTCACTCTAAAGTGAAGTAATAAAAGAGTAACACTCAAAAGAAAAAAAGAAAAGAAAAGAAAAACAATAATTAAAGGATCATGCACCCTAAGATTCCGTCATTAACCTTAGAGATCGGAGTATCAAATCCTCTCTCTCTCTCTCTCTCTCTCTTATATATATATATATATATAAACCTCAACTTTCACAAACTTATACCCACGTAGAGAAATGTCCATCACATCACAAAAAAATCCCTAGCTATATAATATATATTAAACCTATTGCCTACTAACCAAAGGTCCAAAACCATTGAATATAGCAAAAAATGGGTTATGAACATGGCAAGGGTGCAGAAAAAAGAGTTTCTTTGGTGCAAGGAGATGAGTTTTTTCATAAAGTTATTTCAAGGGACTCCACTGTGGGCTGCTCTTCTCGTATCTATTACTACCGAAACTCTGAAGGTGTTCCATTTGAGTGGGAAATGCAACCTGGGACACCAAAAGAGCTCCCAAAAGATGAAGAAATTCCACCAATTACTCCTCCACCAGCTGTGTTAAGCTTAGGGCTTCCTAAGCCATGCATTAACAATGAACAGCCCAAGGCTAAGACCTGGCTAATAATGCTTAGGTTTTGGAACAAAATCAAGAAAAACAAAGAGAGTAAGAGTGTTAAGGCAGTTGGGTCTCAGGGGAGTAGTCATGATACTCATGACTGTGGGACTGAAAAGTTTGAGTTTTGTGGCTCAGACTCTGAATTTATGGAATCATCATCATCACTACGAGCTTCGGGCTCTTCATCCTCGTCCTCTTTGTCTTTATCGAACGGTCCCTCGGTGCAGTCAGCAAGATTAGAGAGTCCAGAAGGCAAGGCTAATTCGTTTCATGGGACTTTAAGTTGCACTCCTTGGAGAATAAGCACCATTCTGGTTTCGATTGCAAGGCGAGTTTAATTTGATACTATGTGTAATTATTTGATTATCATGTGTTAACTAGACTGCTGGCTTTTAATTTGTGTTAACTAGACTGCTGGCTTTTAATTATTTTTAAAGCTTATATATAGTGACTACATGTATAAATATGTAGTCTTGTACTTGTAATTAATATATTGCTACATACATACAATTGTTGACTTTGATTTTTATCTCTTATTTGGAATTTTTTTTTTTGGGAGGGTGGGTTTAAAAAGATTAAATAATAACTTTTTTTTTTTGGAAGAGAAAAAAAATAATAACTTTAATTGATAAGACCTGATGTCTTGATTAACCATAAAAAAAATTAAAGATACTATTAATTTAAAAGATTCATTTAATTTCATGATACATATTATTTTTTTCTTATTATTTATTTGTAGGAATCCACATAAAGTGATGAGTAATAAGCTCGATATTGTAATTATAAAAATAAAGATATTTGGAAAGAATTAAAAAATAGTTCTTATAGGATTTCTAAGAATAAACTAGATATCAGAATTTCACATAATTACAGTCCCCAAAATCCCCAAAATCTTAGTAGATTGCTAATCAACCCAAACGTGCAAACAATTACATTCTAGATCATCTAAATTAAGAGGCATAACATTTTTGAGAATTTAGATGCCTTTTAATTTATACACTATACTTATGGTTACCAATATCCACTTTTGGTGTTTTGAAAAGTTGGTAGTGGGTTTTGCATTTTTCATTAATTGGGAGACCAAAATGGGTTATCAAAAGAAGGGGGGTGGAGGGATTATTAGAGACTATTTGGAGCATTGACTTAGCCACTTAGGGGCTCCCGAAAGATATTAGTTACTAATGTAGGGTGTTAGCTAGCCAAACTCTGGGCTCTGTGAGATGGTCTTAGCTTATGCATTTAGTTACATTTGCAAGTTATGGAAGTTCATGTAATAGTTGAAGTTGAAATGGTTAGAGTTTGGCATCCCGTAGTTTTCAATAGTGTTTTTTTTTTTTGTGGAGAATCCCGTAATTTGCAATAAAATGTGAAACAAGAAAGAGTTAGCAATAAAATGTGAAACAAGAAAGAGTTAGCTTATTATCATTACTTGGAAAAAAAAACTACTTTATTATTATTTTTTTTGATACAAGATATATAGAATTTCTACTATAGCCTAATCTAAGTGTATATGTGTGTAAAGCTCCCTACTAGAGACTTGAATTCCAGCCCTTGCCTCCCACATCCCACAAGTACTTATACTTGTGAAGTGAACATCGCATTTTATTTATTAATTTGGTAAAATGTGAGACAAAGAGTGGATTATTTAAGTAAAAAGTAGGAAGAAAATAATGCTATCAAATGAGACTTACCAGTACCAACAAGACAACGTTCATTCTTCAAATTGTGGTCATTTGCAAGTAACTATTAAGCAGAATCCCACAAACCAGGTTCAGTCGCTACTTCAGGAAGCACAAATAGGTGAGTATGGAGGCTCTGAATAAGAGAGGAGCTATATCTTCATAAACCTCCTACCCTACTAATGTATTAATGATGGAATTTTTTTTGAAAATGGTCATTGGTGCTTTTGAATTTAGATGAGATTGGCTTATATTATCACAAACCATGCTCTAACCCTGAAGTTCATTCACCATAAAAAAAAGATTTTTTATTTTTTATTTTTTATTTTTTTATACTTTTTACCCCTGCCTTAAAAGATATGATGATAAGGACTTGAACTTATCTAGTTCACAAATTCACGAATCCACATTTTATATTTTAAAAACGAAATTAGTTCTCAATTTTTCATATTTTTTGAATTTTTATTGTTAGTACAAACTACTTCCCATAAAAGAGATTTTTAAATTTTTTTAATCTAGTTTAGAAATCCTAATATACTTAAATCCTAGCCTAAACCCACCCGTTAGGCTTGAACTAGCAAGCCCAAGGATACCCCTAAGTCCTCATGGCATGAACATCGCATTTTATTTATTAATTTGGTAAAATGTGAGACAAAGAGTGGATTATTTAAGTAAAAAGTAGGAAGAAAATAATGCTATCAAATGAGACTTACCAGTACCAACAAGACAACGTTCATTCTTCAAATTGTGGTCATTTGCAAGTAACTATTAAGCAGAATCCCACAAACCAGGTTCAGTCGCTACTTCAGGAAGCACAAATAGGTGAGTATGGAGGCTCTGAATAAGAGAGGAGCTATATCTTCATAAACCTCCTACCCTACTAATGTATTAATGATGGAATTTTTTTTTGAAAATGGTCATTGGTGCTTTTGAATTTAGATGAGATTGGCTTATATATATTATCACAAACCATGCTCTAACCCTGAAGTTCATTCACCATAAAAAAAAGATTTTTTATTTTTTATTTTTTATTTTTTTATACTTTTTACCCCTGCCTTAAAAGATATGATGATAAGGACTTGAACTTATCTAGTTCACAAATTCACGAATCCACATTTTATATTTTAAAAACGAAATTAGTTCTCAATTTTTCATATTTTTTGAATTTTTATTGTTAGTAAAAACTACTTCCCATAAAAGAGATTTTTAAATTTTTTTAATCTAGTTTAGAAATCCTAATATACTTAAATCCTAGCCTAAACCCACCCGTTAGGCTTGAACTAGCAAGCCCAAGGATACCCCTAAGTCCTCATGGCATGGTGAAGTACCACTTCTCATAAAAGAGTGAAAACACGAATTATTGTGTGGCTTGAACATTTATTAATTGCGTAAGATATGCGTGACTGAAGTTATAACAATCAAATATTAGAAATTTATAAAAAAGAAAGTTTGAAGTTGAAACATAGTATTTTTTTTTTTTTAATAATATTTTCAATGGAGATGTTTAGGGTCTAAAACCCCTCCCCTAGCGTAATTCACACTAGTTTGCTTCCTTTTCAGTCAGCATCTAAATTTCAATTTTTTTCTTAATTAATAGCAACAATTTCTTTTTTTATTTTTTTATTTTTTTATAACAATTAATAGCAACAATTTGGTTAGATGGGAAGGATATGATTGGGCCGCAAACAACCTAAAAGAGCTGAGCAAAAAGAAAACGGAAAAGGGAAAATAATAATAAAACTAGAAATAAATTATTTTGAAAGAACATACATATAAATTTTCACCTAAAAAATAACAGGGAAAATTTATTGGAAAATCTAGTTAGTGAGGAAGAATATTTTTGATATATGTATATATACACACACACGGGAACTAAGAATAATTTAAGAAATTATATAAGGATTTGAAAAGACCTAAGCATATTACGGGGTCTAGTAATGAATAAAAGTCTTCTATTCGATTTTCGATTTGAGTATTCTGCTTTATATATATTCTATGGATTACAATTTATCATGAAATTTTTTTATTATAAAATAATCAAATTAAAAATAGAAAAATAATTAGATATATAACATACTAATGAATTGAAATGATTCTTTATAAAAAAAATGAATTGAAATTATTTATAGGAGGAAGGCGATTTGAACACTAGTTCTCTATTTCTTTTTGTCTAGTGGTGTGTGTTATTTATTTAATGAAAATAATAGTGTATGCTTAAGCAAAGAAATAAAAATACGTTTCAGTTTTTTCAAAAAAATAAAATTGCAAATTTGTGACATCCCCCCCCCCCCCCCCCCCCTTTCTCTTTTTCTTTCGTTCATATTAGACAACCATTACATGTAAAAGTGAGGTCAAGATTGATAGGTCTGTGAGTGTCACTTTATTTTAACGAATGTTTGGCAAACAATAATTAGTTTTACATTTATAATTTTATACAATTTGGTAAGTTTTGTAAAAATGTATTGTGCTTTTTTATAAATGTAAAAATAAAGTACTTGTTCAGTTGTTCTTAATAAGTTAATAATATCTTTTTTCTTCTATAAAAAAAGAGTACTTTTTTAAGAACAAGTACTTTATTTGGGAAGAAAAAAAAATATTATTAACTTTCTTCTAAAAAAAAGGTACATAAAGTAATATCTTTTTATTTTTTTGGTATTCTAGAAGAGTACAAATTTTTTTAATAAAAAGCTAATGTATTGAGAGAAAAGTATTTTTGTATGAAATGATACTATATCATCTGTATCAAAATTCAATAATTAAGAGATATGTGTGCAAAAATAATTACCCGCTAACACATGTCGTTCAATTGTTTGTAGGTTAGTTATTTTTTATTGACATGTCACACACTTATTAGATTTTAATACTACTAACATGGTATCATTTGATACCAAATATCTTCTCATGTATTGAACGTTGAACTATCAACCGTATAGAATATTAAGCCAGAGTTAACAAATATTGTATTTTTTTTTTCTTTTGGGAGCAAAGAGATGAGCCCTAGTCATATTTTTATTTTTTTATTTTATTTGTTATATGCTCGGATAACCCAAATAGAGTTTGTGGGAAACAGATTCAGATCTTCTAGAGTTCCTATCAAAATAGATTTCTTTAAATCCTCACTTTCCATTTAAAATTAATGGTTTAAGATACTGTCACATCATTAATCCACTAACTTACTCTTTTAAAAACACAAAAAAGGGTTAAGCCTGCGAATGCCGTGAGCCTTAACGTTAGAAACAAATGGATCTAACTTTTTTTTTCTTTTTTTGGATGGAGCAAATCTCAAACTTGAAATTTTCATAAACCCGCAAATTACTCTTGCCATTTTTCCCATCTAAATCCAAGGAAAAAAAAAAAAAAAAACTTCAGGTATCAGCTATCTTACTCTCTCTCTAGTCTTTGTTCTTTGTCTATTGTCTACTACTTTCTTCTTCTTCTTTTTTTTTTCAGCCTTTGCTTGATATTAGATTTTTGTTGTTTTGCAATTTCACTACTGCATTAATGTTTAATAATTGTTCAAGAAAGGTTTTTTTTTTTTTGGGCTACCCTTTGCCTACGAGGTGTTTGATAATTGTTCAAGATAGGAAACAGAGGAGACAAAGAAGATAATTGTACCAGTTTGTTACCTTTAGTATAATCTTAGATAAAGAGCAAGGCCACTATAATCAGAGAAAAGAAAAGAATAATTCTTATATCATGACCAATTTCATGGATGACCTGTACTTACTAGTTTATGGTCTGCACCCTACTAATGTAGTAATAATGGTTTTTCTTGTAAAAATGATAAAGCACTTGTAGTGGGTTATCTGATATCCTTAGTTGGACCATTGCCACAGCCAAGGCGATCAATGGCATTCTTTGCAAGTTTTGGCAATTAGGACCCCTTTACGTATTGTTGATTTTTAAAATTCTTAGTCTTTACTTTTGTGTTCGCCCAACTATATTTATAATTCTTAGTCTTTTCTCTGCTCATTCTTAGTCTTTACTTTTGTGTTTGCCTAACTATTGGCAGGCTACACAGAATGCTCTCCCTACTATCTATAATCTTTGGCGAAGAAATGTTGTTGGCTCAGTTCTTTGCTCCAGTTGTAAATCTGACAGTGAAGATATAGACTATAGTGCATGTTTTATGGAGTTGTGCTTCCCTTATTCCCAATTGGGAGACAAAAGAAGTGGCAACAAAATTACTCAGGTACAAGTATTTCTTGTTTGCTGATCTGTGGGAGATATTATTGAAGATGAGGGAAAGGTTAGATGTTAATCTTATGACCATGATTTTCTGGTTTATCTAGTTTAGAAGAAACTCGGCAAGAGTGGGGGATCATTTCATTGAGGTACAACAGATTCGAAAGAGAGCAGTGGCTTACCTCTGGGATTTTCAGCATGTGCAATGTAGTAAGGTTCATCGATCTTTGTCGAGTGAAAGAGCTGTTTGGTGGATCCCTCCTATATATCCACTATATAAAGTTGACTCTGATGGGGCCACCTTCAAAAAGTTAGGTGCTGCTGGGTTGGGTGTTGTTGTACGTGATCATACAGGTAGTGTTATTGGAGCCTGGGCAGAAAGAATCCAGCTTCCATCTTCTCCAGCAGTGGTTGAAGCATTGGCATGTAGGAGGGCTCTGTATTTTGCGAAGAAATTAAGCATATTTAAAGTTTCTGTTGAGGGCGATTCTAAGGTCATTATCAAGGCTATCCTAGCGGGTGACATGGCCAATCCGGAGTACGGACATATGATAAATGACATTTTGTTTGTAGCTAATGATTTTTGATGTTGTAATTTTTCTCATGTAAAACGCATAGGCAATTCAGTTGCCCATTTTCTTGCCAAGAAATTTGGTTATGAAATAATACTTAGCCTTCGGGTTTGGATTCTCAAAAAAAAAAAAAAAAAAAAATATGTTTATAATTAAAATCAATGCTTGAATACTAATTCTTATTACCCTTTATTTTCACTCAAATGATATTTTAAGTCTTTTGCCACTAGAAAAGAAGCCAGAACAAGTCCGGTTTGTATAATCTCAATTTTAGGCAAGTGCATGATGTTGCAACTTGCAATGTGACAATTTTTTCCCCTTTCCTTTAGAAATTTAATTTATCGTATTGATATTTACGTCCCACTGACACTTTTTTTTTATCCCCTTTTTGATTTCAAGTGATGCGGGTGGCTATCACTGAGTAGCATCCATAGTGGCTTTTAGGATTTAGTTCTTAGGAAAAAAGACAGTAGCAGAGATCAAAATATTTAAGAAGAAAATGTATCAATAGTGGCAAAAAAGATTCATGTGTTACTGGTGTTTCAATAGTTATAGATATGTAATGAATAGTTATTGGCAATAATATCAGTTTTATCACTCTCATCTTACTTTGTTATTTCATAGATGCTTGTAAACTATGCATGTAATATAATGCAATTTATTTCTAAACATTCAAATTGCAAATACATGGTTTCTCTGAACTGAGGAAGCTCTGATATCTCAGTTTCCATAGACAGTAGAATTTTGTCCCTTTCAGTGAGGTGTGAGGTCCCTACGGTAACAGTGTTATCTGTAGGTTTTTGGGGTATTCTGTGATATTTTGGGTTGGGAAACACGAGGGTGAGTGGTTGGAAACGGGACAATGGAAAGTCTTACTAAGCATTGGAGAAATCTCTCTATCAATGATAGGGAAGGGGGTGAAATTTTCCTAGCAAAAGAAAAAAGTTCGAGTGAGTGTATTATTGCAGCAAAATTCCTAACAAAACGTGCGTTGAACTTGGAGGCAATTATACGTACTTTTAACCCTCTGTGGAGGTCAAAGAATGGATTTGAAGTCAGAAACGTTGGTGATCATGTGATGTTGTTTGTTTTCGACAATAAGGAGGAAGTGGATAAGATATTTGCAGCAGAACCTTGGAATTTCGACAGACACATTGTGCTCATACAGAGATACGAGAATAAACTTCCTGTCCGCGAGTTGAACTTTAGTCGGGCAACAATATGGGTCCAGATTCATGACATTCCAGCAAACTTCATGACACGTGAGGTTGCAGAAAAATTGTGTGAAAACGTGGGGATGGTGGACAGGACCACTGATTTTTCTGAGATGGTTGGCGGGAGCTTTATGAGAGTAAAGGTGGTTATTGACGTTGCTCTTCCACTTTGTAGAGGGCGCCGTATAACACTCAACGAAGGGGAGGAAGGGTGGGTTTCCTTCAAGTACGAGCGACTGCCAAACATTTGTTGTTGGTGTGGGTGCTTGAATCACAGTGATAGAGACTGTGACCGGTGGATTGAAAGTGATGGTAGCTTGAAAGTGGAAGACAGAGAGTATGGACCTTGGATTCGTGCTGTTCCATACTCACCGAGGAAAAAATCTGTTATCCGTGTACCTGGTTTTTACGAAGCCAAAAAAAGGATGCAGCGGTCTCAGGCACATTCATCAAGTCATGGGGTTCGAGTTGGGGCGGACCACGTGGTGGAAGGAAGGTCAGACAATACAGCCACGGCGGTGGAGACACAGGTGGAGGTGGAGACGGTTTTGGCGGAGAAAGTCAATGAGTGCATTAAATGTGATGAAGTTAATACGGCTCCCCAAAATCAAGTAACGTCTGAAACAAATAAGGAAGTCGACTGCCTAGAGAAACAAATTAAGGAAATTGATGATGAAATAAAAAGGTATGAGATAAATGATATCAATTATTTGGGTGATCTAGGAGGCTCTCAAACGGCTCAGAAGGCAACGACTAGGGTTGAAATTATTAATGCTGATCCAATTAATAATGAAGGTGGTTTTCGGCCAGGCAGTCAGGTGCCAAGTCAGATTAGTGAGCACGTGACAGCACATGGACAAGTGGTTGGAAAAAACCCTAAATAAAAGACTTGGACACGGGTTGAACGTGAAAAAAGAGAAAGGTACAACTCTGTGGTAGCCATTTTGCCTGCTAAAAGAATCATAGAGGAGGATGATGAAGGAAGGCAGGGTGATCATCACAAAAGAAAGAAAGGAGTACTTCATGTGGAAGGGAAAAACACAAATTTATTGGCAGAGGCTGGTTCCAAGCCCCGCCAGGTCCAATAAGTCTCCTATGTTGGAACTATCGAGGGCTTGGGAACCCAGAGACAGGTCAGGAGCTTGGAGATTTAATCCGGGCACAAGATCCCTCAGTCGTGTTCTTGGCCGAAACATGGCTGAAAAAAGCTAGGCTTGAGGAAATTCGTGCACAATATAAATTTGGGGGGATGATTGAAGTATCAAGGGAAGGCAGAGGGGGTGGAGTTGTGCTTTTTTGGAAGAAGGATTGTGATATTTTGGTGGATACCTTTTCACCAAACCATGTTGATGCTATTGTGAACAAAGGAAAGGATGATGAGTGGCGTTTCACTGGTTTTTATGGAGAACCGGATACTAGAAATCATCATGTGTCTTGGGCAACCCTACGACAGCTTAAGACCAAGCTTTCTCTACCTTGGATTTGCGCTGGAGATTTTAATGAGATTATTAGGGCACATGAAAAAATGGGAGGTAGGTTGCGCCTGTTTAAGCAAATGCAAGATTTTAGAGATGTCCTAGACGAATGTGGATTTAGAGACTTGGGTTTTATGGGAGGTAAATTTACTTGGTGTAATGGACATCGGGAGGGGCATACTATTTTGGAGAGGTTAGACAGGGCAGTGGCAACTGTTGATTGGCTTGAAAAATTTCCAGACATAAGGGTTGTTCATTTGGAGTGTGGGTCATCAGATCATAAACCGATTGTGATTTTCCCTAATGGTATTCCAAAAAAATGCCAAAGGCCGTGGAGATTCGAGCATATGTGGCTTGGTGAGGAGGGATGCCATGCTTCAGTGGAATCTGCTTGGAACCAAGATGTCTTTGGTGATCCGATGAAGAGGGTGGAGACCAAAATTACTAAATGGCAAGCAAACTTGAAGTGGTGGAGCAGTAAGTCTTTTGGGAATGTGACAAAGCAATTAAAGGAAAAAAAAAAAAGAGAAATTAAGGAAGGCGGAGGAAGCTGCACTCAGGGGGGGCTCAATGGAGGAGGTGTTGAAATTGAAAAAGGATATAAAGGAGCTATTGGTGAAAGAAGAGAAGATGTGGAAGCAGCGGTCTAGAACCCTTTGGTTACATGAAGGTGATAAAAACACTCGGTATTTCCATAGTCGTGCTACACAAAGATTTCGTCGAAACAAAATTTGTGAGTTGCTTGATTCGGGTGGGCAATTGTGTACGGAAGAAGATGATATTGCACGGATCCTAATTGAGTACTATTAAGGCTTGTTCAACTCGGCAAGTCCACTCAATATGGACCAGGCCGTGGTTGACATCCCACAGGTTATCACCCCTGATATGAATAGCATGCTCCATGAGGATTACACACGGGTTGAAGTGGAGACTGCTTTGCATTAGATGGAAGCACTGAAGGCACCGGGTCCTGATGGCTTACCCCCAATGTTTTTTCAACATTATTGGGAAATCATAGGAGATGATGTTTCTGAGGCAGTGCTTAATTGCTTAAACACAGGTTTAGTCCTCCATCTATAAATAAAACCTTCATCACTCTTATTCCTAAGGTTAAAAGCCCTACCCTAGTCACTGAATATCGCCCTATATCTTTGTGTAATATTTTATATAAACTTGTTTCCAAGGTTATTGCTAACAGGTTAAAAAGAATCTTATCAAATATTATCTCGGACTCACAAAGTACTTTTTAGTCAGATAAAGCTATTTCTGACAACATCTTGGTGGCATTTGAAACACTACACCACATGAAAACTCAGAAGGCGAAGAAATCGGGTTTCATGACTTTAAAGCTTGACATGAGCAAGGCGTATGACCAGGTAGAATGGAGGTTTCTAAGAAAAATTATGGAGAAGATGGGGTTTGGTGAAAGATGGGTGAGATTAGTAATGGAGTGTATTAGTATGGTGTCATACTCAACTTTGGTGAATGGGGAACCAAAGGGCGAGATTACACCATCTAGAGGAATAAGACAAGGTGATCCTCTCTCACCGTATCTTTTCTTATTGTGTTCTGAAGGTTTAAATCGATTAATTCAGGGTGCAGTAAGTGAGGACAAGATAAGGGGTTTCTCTTTGTGTAGGAATGGACCACGGATCAGCCACCTATTTTTTGCAGATGATACACTATTGTTTTGTAGAGCAAAGATGGAGGACATTTTTGCTCTTCAAGATATTTTAAACTTGTATGAACAAGCATCCGGCCAACAAGTAAACAGAGGGAAGACGACAATCTTCTTTAGTAAAGCTGTTTCAGTGGAACTAAGAGAGGAATTGTCACATTTTTTAGGGGTCTCGGAGGTTAAAGAGTACGAAAAATACTTGGGGTTGCCATCGGTGGTGGGCAGGAAAAAAAAAGCAAGCCTAAACTACATCAAAGAACGTGTGTGGAATAAGTTACAAGGGTGGAAAGAACAGCTATTATCTCAAGCGGGTAGAGAGGTGCTCCTAAAGGCGGTAGTTCAAGCCATTCCTACATTTGCGATGTCTTGTTTTAAACTTCCGGTGGGCCTATGTCATGATATTGAGATGATGATAAGGAAATTCTGGTGGGGGCAGCGTGGAGAGCAAAGAAAAATCCATTGGAGAAATTGGGAGGTTATGTGTCAACCAAAAGATCAAGGTGGCTTGGGCTTCAAAGATTTGATTAAATTTAATGAGGCAATGCTTGCCAAACAGGTGTGGAGGCTACTCAATGACCAAAATTCCTTGTTTTTCTTGGTGTTCAAGGCAAAATATTTCCCTCATGGAACGGTGTTTGATGCAAAAAAGGCTTCCGGTTCATATGCATGGCAGAGTATATTGAAGGCTAGATCAGTCATAGCTGATGGAATGATGTGGAGAGTGGGAGATGGTCAGACGATCCGTGTGTACTGGGACAAGTGCCTGCCTGGGAAATTCCCTTCAAAGATTATGTCACCACAGCGTGCAACACCTGGTGATGTACGTATTTCTTCTCTGATTGACCAGGAGGCGCGGGCATGGGATTATGAAAAAATAGACCACCTATTCCTACCTTTTGAAGCAGAGAAAATAAAAGAAATTCCTTTGTGTGTCATGGACCAAGCAGATTGCTTGATTTGGCCGAGAAACAGGGACGGTACTTACTCTGTGAGAACAGGGTACCAGCTGCTGTGTGAAAGGGAGATGATGGACAAAGCTTCGGCTTCAGACACAGCGAACAATAAGCTGTTCTGGAAAAGGATTTGGAAGATGAGGGTACCCAACAAAAGTAAAATATTCCTCTGGCGTGCGTGCTCTGAAGCGTTACCAACAAGAGCAAATCTTTTCAAGCGAAAGGTTGTCGATGTAAAAATCTGTCAGTTGTGCGACAGTGAGAATGAGACCACGTTGCATGCTTTATGGTCCTGCCAAAAAAATCTTACGGTTTGGGAATCAAGTTTTGGGTGGGTGAAGAGGGAATTTCCAACGTTGGCAACTTTCTCAGACCTGGTTGCTCTGGTTGGGAGGCAGCAAAAGTAATTGGAACTTTTTGCTACGGTGGCTTGGAGTATCTGGGGTCGGAGGAACAAGTTAAGGTGTGACGAACCTTGCTTGCCGTTGGAAAAGATTATGGATTCAGCTGCCTCGATCCTTAGTGATTTTCAGAAACAGTACAGTTATGGTATTAGCGTGCCGAGACAACGACACGGTAAGTGGGAACCACCTTCGGCGGCTAGGAAGTGGAAAACAAATTTTGATGGTGCCATGTTCTCAGAATCTGATCAGGCCGGGATTGGGGTGGTGATTAGAAACCATGAAGGACAAGTCATGGCGGCGTTGTCTGAAAAAATAAAGAAACCTGCTTCAGCTGAGATACTAGAGGCGTTAGCTGCAAGGAGAGCCGTCAATTTTACCATGGAGTTGGGCTTTAATCAATCTATGTTTGAAGGTGACTCGGAGGTTATAATCAAAGCCCTCAATGCCGAAGATTTTTCTTTAGCTAGTGTTGGACACATTATTAAAGACATTTGGTCTATGTCTGGTTTGTTACAAACCAAGTCCTTCCCTTTTGTAAGGAGGCAGGGTAACTCAGTTGCCCATGCCTTAGCTCAGAGAGCAAGGTTTTCCTTTCCTGTACTAATCTGGATGGAGGATGTTCCACCAGACATTTATCGTTTTGTATGTTCTGATTTAAGTTAGTTAATAAATTGGCCGACAAGTTCGGATTCTCAAAAATTTGCACAATAGTTAATAAATTTGCACAAGGTACAATTGTTTTAAAGAAGAGAAGATGATACATATCAATGGCCTATCCCCTATTCTGTAAAAGGGACAATCTTACCAAAAGAAAAATGTAACACTAATAGCATTAACAATGATCTATCCCCTCCTCTCTTTTTCAACAGAGACAATCTTAACAAAAGAAAAATGTAACAGTGGTAGCATTAATAATGGCCTATCCACTCTTCTCTTTTACAATAGGAACAATCTTAACAAAAGAAAAATGTAACACTAGCAGCATTAACAAAGGTCTATCTCTTCTTCTCTTTTACAACGTCCATAGCATTGGCCGCATCAAAATCACTTACTTGAACATATTTCAAAAACCCAAGGTTATTTTTTGATAACTTAGTAAAGGCAAAAAAAAAAAAAAAAAAAAAAACCCTTACATCATTTGTTAATAATTTACCAAGAAAATTCATGTGAGCATCATAATTAGTTGTTCTGTCACCCAAAGGAACTTGTGCATGATCCAACCCAACATCCATTCCCTACAAGAAATTATAATGATTTGGTGTCATCTATGTCATTGAATAAAATAACATGCCACTTAT
The DNA here is from genome assembly GCF_002906115.3 of Quercus suber. Lineage (NCBI taxonomy): Eukaryota > Viridiplantae > Streptophyta > Magnoliopsida > Fagales > Fagaceae > Quercus > Quercus suber. The sequence goes on along the minus strand of NW_027069852.1, from coordinate 1,927 downwards.
TAATAGCTTAAAAATCTTTTTGATGTTATTTTTCCATCTATCTTACTTTTATTTGCATAATGCTTTCGAACACTAAACCCCATTTGTTTTCCATAATTTTTCCAAAACATCCAAGTTACCTCTAACGTATCAAACTCCATACCAACCTCCAGGGTACAATCAATCATGATATCCTTGTTTTGACAAGAATTGTCCATCATCATATAAAAATACAAAAAAAAAAAAAAAAACTCAATTCCAAAAATGAAATGAATATTTCAAATATTACTAATATACCAAATATACCAAGTACCCATTACTAATAAACTCAAACTAAATAGACAAGTTTAAAACAATCATCGCAATAGAAAAACCCAACAACATGACAGAAAAAGCACCAAAACAGATTACCAAATCCAACAGCTTACAAATCATTAGAAAAATTAGCAAAAACACAAAGCAAATTGATTACACACACACACACACACATATATGGACTACAATTGAGTGATTCAAAGTAGATGCATGCTAATTGATATTCAGTTGATTCCAAGTGGTTAGAGGCATCATGGATTAACTTATTATATTCAATTGAATNTTGGGTTGGACTCTTGTGACGGGCTGCGTTAGGTTGGGTTATAATTTTTTTTTTTTTTAACCCGACCATGGTGGGTTGGATTGAAAAAGCCTCTTAACCGGACCCAACTCAACCCATACACACCCCTAGTTCTCAACAACAAAATAAACCAATGACACTGGGTTCTAACATTTTCTCACTGTATACCGCCACTTACCATGCAACTAACAACTTTTGAGTGTGACTTTGCTTTAATAATAAAAAATATATTCCCTAATTCAAAATCAATCTGCAAAATTTAGTAAAACCCAATCAAATGCATTCAGTCCAAGCATTTCTTCAAACACTTTGAAGGGAATTGAGAAAGAAAAAAAAAATCAATCATTAAATCAAAGAATAAAAAAACACTGAGGCCATAAGAAATAGCATTGGTTTTATTTTTTGGGGCTCTAAAGTTCTCGACATCAAAATAAACCAATGCCATTGGGTTATAAAGACTTCTCATTATGTATCACTGCCGTTTCTTGAAGAAAGATCCTATAAAAATTAGAAATTTTCAACAACATTAAATAGAAGATACATATATTTCATCAAATAATGGTCGAAATTGGAACATACTTTTGGGTCTAAGGATTTATAATAAACATAGTAAAACCATGCTTTGAAATTTGCCAACTCATTATCAGCATCTTCTGCAATATTAATAAAAGAAAAGAAAATCCACATGGATCATGCTTCAAACAATTGTAAATATGAATCTCAAACCGTCATATATTATACTGCTCAAAACCTGACATTTATCAAAATTAATCATCTACCATGGTAAATTGAAGAAGACTATACTATATACAAAGTTTTGACACAACTATAGCAAGACATCTTTTGTAGCATTGAGATCCCAAATAGAAAAGATACATAAATTTAATCTAGAAAAATATTAAAATTGAAATTCATTATGAAAATTTAGAAATATGGTCATGTTATATGTTTAGTATGTTGAGAAAAGGTTTTATAAGTACATACTATTTTAGCTAATATTATTCTGTAGTTAATTCTCCAGTAGGGTAGGCTGCAGAATTGGAAGAGTTTTTCAAAATATTTCACTCTTTACGAAATTCCTTGTGTTTGTTTTATGCTTTATTTATTTTTTTATTTTTTTTACTATTTTTTGATTGTGGTGATATTTTTGTTATCAACCAAATTGTTGAATCTAAACTGAAGCAACTGTTGATTAATTATGAGTTTGGAATGTAGGGGTTAATTTTAGAATTTAGGACAACATTTCTAGTACTTTCTCCCATTTCTTTCATTTTTTTTTTCTTGAAAGAAAACTAGGAAATTTACTGGAAAAAAAAAAAAACTAATCATCGT
>NW_027069851.1:716453-726075 GCF_002906115.3 Quercus suber | reverse complement strand
TTTTAAATCTGAGGCACTTTTTTTTAACCTCATGATAGCTTAAGCGTATCAGCATTAGTGGTGCCAAAAATTTTAATTTTTAGCACCACAAAAAATTACTTTATTTATTTTACTACATTATTTTACAAAATACTCAAGTTTTATTTTAGCATTCAACACATGAAAATAATTTAATAAAAGAATAAAATAATATATCTACTACAATAAACAATAATCACAACTACCACCACCACGACATATTAGCAAATAATTGTCTAGTGTAACAATAATATTTTTTTAATCGCGACTTTTCTTATATATATATATATATATATATATATATATAATTTTTAATAGGTGCAATGGCAAAATGAGAAAAGAAAGGAAGAGAAAAAATAAATAAAGGAAATGATTTAATAATCTGAGCTATAGTGGAGGAGTTAATAAAAAAAAATAAAAAAAATATATATATATATATATATGTATGTATTTTAACATTTAAGCTATAATGCACTGTAGCTCAAGCTGCTCAATAGCAAAAAATTTTAGCTTTTCCTCCACTGATGTAGCACACTTTTGTTATATTTGGTTGTTAAATTTAGCAATTTAGTACCACCAATACTAATGCACTAAGGACACTACATTTATTGCATCAAATTGTTTGTATAATTAAACTTCATTCCTAAATCCTAAGCTTAAGATGAGCATGTATAAAGTCTTACATTAAAATAAAACATAAAATGTAGGTTCCAATAAGCTCAATTGGTAAAGTTATTTATCGTCAAATAAAAATTTAGGATTCAAATCTCACCTATTAAAAAAAAAAATCAAAAATCAAATGATGTCTTAACTTGATGATAAAAAACAATTATCATGAATTAGACGCTAAATTCTGCCATATCTATAAAGAATAAAATAAATAAAAGCATGAAGTTGCCATTGCGATTTTCCCATTTTATATCAGGAGATAGCACAATGAGTTACTATTATCAAAATTCAATGTCTATAGTGAGTTTTGATGTGAGGGCTAAGAACATTCACATTCGAGTTTACCATCTAAAAACCTAATTTCACTATTTTACTAATACATTCTACAACTCACCCAACATCCATTTTTTTTTTTTTTTTCACATCATACCCAACCCTATTTTTTTTTCACTCTCTTTCTATATGTTCCTCTCTATCTCTCTCTTCTACCAAGAAACTGTTACTCTACTACCCACCAAAATCACCCACAGCCGATACCAAAAACAACTAAACCCCATTACAAACCCAATAAACCACTAAGAACCACCATTCGCTTGGAAAATCCAAAAACAACCTAATAAACCCATACCAAACCACTACCGCAGCACCGCCAACCATCACAACAAACCTACTGGAAAAGCCACAATTAGAACAAACGCCACTGTGTCATGCCAATCTCTAGCAGGGCAGGCTAATTTACACCATTGGACATCAATCTACACCATTGCATGCTGATCTCCATGCAAGGTTAAGAGAGAGAGAGAGAGAGAGAGAGAGAGAGAGAGAGAGAGAGAGAGAGAGAGAGAGTGTGTGTGTGTGTGTGTGTTTGTGTGTAAATACCCACATGACAATGTCTTCTGCCCAAGTTGGCCCACCAAGGTGAGCCTTGGGTCCAAAAAGAGGGTAAAAGCCCCGCTTCCAATTCACAAAATAAAATACTATAGTTTAGGTTTACAAACTTAGCTATAATGATTCTTATATTTATCGTTCATAATTGCTAAAAATTGTTTAGCAATACCCACTCGGCTAAAGCTCAATTTGATCGTTTGTGGTTGTAAAATAGCAATTTGGAGAGTTTTACACCCTGAAATGCTAACGCTCTAATTTAGGGATGGCAATGGGACGACACAGGGCTAAAGGATGGGGTCTTCGTCCCTGCTTCGCAAGGTTTTGTCTTGCCCCATCCCCATCTCACCCCATATGACAGAAAATTTTCTTGCACCATCCCGCTCCTTAGGGTCTCGCGAAGTCCCGCCCTACCCTATAAAACTCTATATATCTCCAACAAAGATAATATAGAGTAATGGGAAAGAAAAAAATTACATGAATAAAATAAAACAATGAGTTTTAAACTTCCAAGCCTAATAAAATCTATGCTAGCCGAATAAAAAATTACATGAGTACAATGTTCAATATAGGTTACAAGTCTATCGGTGTAGGTTGATATAGAATAAAAAAATTTGCCCATTAGATTATGAAAAATGAAATCTGGAAAGAATCACAATTTGTATTTCAAAAGAAAATAATTGGCTGCACAGCCATACAACCACAAAGAACTACAAATAGAAAACATACTATTATGTTCATGATAATATATATGTTGAGAAATATGTTGAATGGAATCAATGATTTAATAGTATATAAATTTGTTTCTGATAATGATGTAGAATAGACCACCATGGCTTTCTTGGACTCTCACGTGTGCCTGAAATTAACACTCAAGGTAAAAAAGCACTAGTAGAAATTGTTAGGTTCTAAATGTTTAGAACAATTGGCAAATCGTGAACACAAACTTGTCTAGATATAGATCTTAGAGTCTATAGGTTTTATTAGACAATGCTCAAGGTGATTCAAGTCAAGATTCAAGAACATACAAGCTACAGGAAGAAGACTTCATATTCTGCCTGGTTAGATCGATCGAAGAACAGGCTCGATCAATCGAAAATCGTATTTGCAGAATTTTAAATCAGCCCAAACAGTAGCTTAAGCCCATTAAGGATTAGGGTTTCAGATCTACTTCTCCCACTATATAAAGGAAACCCTAAGCCACGTTTTTGAGACTGAAGAGAGAGAGAGAGAGATTAGAGTGCCTCTTGTGCCTTTTTTGGTTTTAGGGTTTTGTACCCAAACCTCTCTAAAGTCTTGGTTGCTTGAGAGTTGTATTGTTGCTCATATTTTCTGTTTTGTGTAAATCTCTTGTGAGATCTAAATGAGTTTTCCTTTATAAAAAGTTTAGGGTTTTCAAGGAGGAGATGTTATCTATACCTTGATGATCAACTCAGTTGCTGCCATTGAAGCCTAAAGAAAAACAAGCGTGGGTACTTGTATCTGATGGTGAATCCAAGAAAGAAGGAGTCCGTGGATTCGGAGTTTGCATGTGATCGTGTCAGTAAGTTCTATTGGTGGGTAGCAATAAGGAGTCGAGCGTGGGGGCTTGTAAGTCTTATTGTATGAACTTCGATTCTTTCTAGTGGATTTACTTTTTACCTTGAGAATAACTAAGTTAAATCCTTCCAAGTTTTTTACCGATTTGGTTTTCCTAGGTCATCATATCTTTGTGTTATTTATATTTCCCCTGTTATATACCTGATATGATTGTTTGATTGTGATAACCTAGATTTGCATAATTTGACTAAGTTAATCACTTAGCTAATTAACTAGGTCAATCTGATTGTGTTAAAGGGTCTAAAACCGTTCAGAAATCATGGGTCTTACAGTTGAAATTGCATGACATTTGCTAAGCTAAAGCAAAATGGCCTTTTGGGCAATAATTGTGGCTTTGCCACGAGGTACCCCATGAAAATGACAAATTCCTTCACTTAGGCCCCAAAAACTGTGATTTTGCTATTTATAATAATATTTGTTTCCTTAATAACTTTTTGCTCAAAAGTTAGAATAAGGTCCCACTTGTTTTTGGATGACCTTTAAGGCTAGTAGTTTATAATTTTGCATTTAACTCCATTTTGCCATTTTTGGTAAATTTCGGTATTTTGTCAACTAATCACATAATTAATGCAAATTAGAGTTTTAGACGTTTTCTTAATATTTATATGTTCGTAGTCGTCAGAGCCAAGGAGACTATTATCAATAAATATATACGTTTTGTCAAAAAAAAAAAAAATTGGTAGATTCTAGTTTATATTTACTTGTAGATTCAGGGAAACCCCTCATAGATTCGAGGTATACTACCAGAAACTAACAATTTAGTTTCTGCTTAATCAAGAGAGTATTGAGTGTGCTTTCTTCAGACTTCTACAACATCAAATAAAGGCGAAAGAAAACGTTAAAATTGCTACTTTATTTTCAACCTTGCTTAAGAGAAAAAAGAAAGTGAGAAAATAAGCTCGATCTATTTGTTTAAATAGTAGGGTTTTAGAGTATGAAAAATTTACAATTTAACTCTTATCAACGCGAGACAGGACATGGTGAATCTAAAAAATCTAAACTTATTCCCGCCCCGCCCCATGTTGTGTGGCTAGAATCGCCTAATTCCTTCTCCACCACTTTGCGAGGTGGAAAAAATTAACAAGAGGCGAAATAGGAACTGACGGGGCAAAATTGTCATCCTTACTAATTGGCCAAACGGGAATAAATAAAGGAGAACTCACAATTTTGTGTCCTGTTCAGTTTACTAAGATAAAGACGCCTCTGCCTCTCGTGCTCATAATTGTGAGTTGTGAGCTCGGATGAGATCCAGAGCTCTCTGTTCTCCTCTACTGTGTCAATGATATAGGATTCCAGCTGAAAAATCAAAAGCCATCTTCATATACCATCCCATTCCAATTCCATTTTTATTTCCCTAAAAGTTGCATTTACTCCCACTTTATCATCCTGAAACTTTGCGAGAATAGTGGTGGTATTTCATTAACACTTTTTTTTTTTTTTTTTGGTGAGATGTCATTGCTAGCTTTGAACATTGAACCTACATATATATCATTCCAGTTCAATGATAGCCGTTGACAAAGACACATTATTGTCCATTTTTATGGTAACCGTATTTAAATTAATAATTTTATGTTTGAAAACATTGAGGAAAAGTTAAAATTTTTTGACACCACCAATGCTGATACTCTTAAGCTGTCATGAGGTAAAAAAAATGTACCTCAGACTTAAAATTGCAAGAATAGTGGTGGTATTTCATTAACACTTTTTTTTTTTGTTAGATGTCATTGCTAGCTTTAAACATTGAACCTAGATATATATCATTCTAGTTCAATGATAGCCTTCGACGAAGACACAATATTGTCTATTTTTGTAGTAAGTAGTAACCGTGTTTAAATTAATAATTTTATATTTGAAAACATTAAGGAAAAGATAAAAAAATTTGGCACCACCAATGCTGATACTCTTAAGCTGGCATGAGATAGAAAAAAACGTGTCTCAGATTTGAAATTGCAAGAATAGTGGTGGTATTTCATTAACACTTTTTTTTTTTTTTGGTTAGATGTCATTGCTAGCTTTCAGTGGCAGCTCCAGGATTTTCTTTTAGAGGGATCAATAGTGTCTTGAGCTAGGATTTTTTGTGGGGAGTAAAAGATAATATGATTTTTTTTTTTTTTGGTATATACAATTGTCATATTACATATGATAATCTGACATAGTATTTGAAATAGTATACAATACAACTGTCTTGTAAAATAGTCTAAAAAATTGTTAATAGTTTAAAGATCGGTAAGAAAACAACTATAGAATGCATATAAATAAATATAAATAAATAACTAGTCATAATATTTGTCAAATTAATAATAATTTATTATAATCATATGTAATATCAGTTAAATAAAAATATATTATGATTGAAGAAGAATAGTAACACACCTAAGAGTTGGTCTGAGAGTAAACGTTAAACTAAAGAAAATAAATAGTAACTTATATAAGATTTTGCTTTTGAAGTGTATGGATTTTTAATCACATGTGTGGTCATTCTCTTGAAATTGGAGCAAACACTTAAAGGCTTTTTGAACTAAAAAAATTATAGAACACTTACCAAACTACTTGATTAGATAGAAAGAGATATAGAACGGAGAAAGAGTGTACGAGAAAAGAATCATAGATAGAAATATAGATCAGTTGGTTGTACAAGTGGTGTAATTTTTTGTTGATGAAGAAGAAAAGTGTAGAAAAAAACAGTTTCATTCTACCATCAATAGTAAAGTAAGCTAGAGTCCAAAGAGAATGTTTATTTATTTTTTAACAAATGAGCAATTTTAATAGTAGTGCTATTGAAAAAACATACAATAAAATTTAGATGCAAGTTGTTAAAAGTATGTAAAAAAGTGGTGTTAGTTAAGGGTTTAGATAAAAAGTCAATTACAACTTGTCACTTAATTTTTATTGTAAAAATATTGTGAAAATATTATGAAAATAGTACTAATATGATCATATTTCAAGTTTATTTCAATTGGGTTTAAACAAAATTTAGGGTTAAGGTGTTCAAAATTTTATTTTAAGGGTCAAAATAAAAAAAAAAAAATTTTATATATAATATTTTTTTTTGGGGGCCACGCCAGGGGTTCAAATGAACCCCCTGGCCTGGCTGTAGAGCCGCCCGTGCTAGCTTTGAACATTGAACCTAGATATATATCATTCCAGTTCAATGATAACCTTCGACAGAGACACAATACCGTCCATTTTTGTGGTAACCGTATTTGAAGTAATAATATTATGTTTGAAAACATTAAGGAATTCTCTTTGAAATGTTTCTCTTTATTTGCAGTAGGTGGAGAGGAATCTTAATTCATCAATATAAAGGAGACTGTCCCCAATCAACGTTGCCACTTTCCGCATTGTTTAGTCTTATGCTTTTCAAGGAATTCATGTCTTTGAACAAGCACATTATAATAGAGCATGCATGAATATAAAAATGCTAATGTGACCCAATACAATTACATCAAGCATGTTATTGTTGCCCACTCCAACCTTGCTACAATGATTAAAGCTTCTCTACAAACATAATGCATCGCAAAGCAATCCTTCACAAATTGCAAATCCGAGCTAGTGAATAGGATATAACACCATCAAACAACACCCAAGTTGGTTTTCTTTTGGTTGTTTATTTCATTATGTGGAACACCAAATAAGCTACATAATTACAAACATAATGTTATCGTTATCAGGTGTAGAGGAATCTTAATTTTAATTTCAGCCTCAAGGAGTACTCTAGTCTGCTATAACAGCCAGTTCATTATTTTAAGGTCTTAAGCTTTGAAACATGAAAGGTGATTGAAGAAGAGGGAATAAAACTTCAAACCCACTTACCCACTTTATAATTCCATATTGACGGAAAAGGAATTCAAATTGACTAGGCAACCAAACTTTGGGTTATATCAACACAATCTAGTTTACTAGTTTAATCATGATATATATCAACTTGTACAGGAACAATATTTAAATCTTGGGTATGAAGCAGATTTAGTTGGGACTATATATGTCACGCGCACGCTATCATGAGTGAGACAGTAGCTTGTATGACTTTTATTTAAGGACATAGCTACCATGTGGAATGTGTGCCTCTCTTATTATTTTGTTTCCTTCATATCTTAAAGAAATTTTTTCTTCGCCGCCGGCTTGATCTAAAGGTATGTTTGATCCGTTGCTGACCTTTAAAAAGTAAATCTACGTACCCACCTACGACTCCATAAATAATTACCATTAGTGGTTGGTAATAAGTGAGACTCCATAATTGTTTTTGGCTCATGGATTCTCTCTTTGGCTCAAAACATTTACTTGCAATAGTTTACAAGGTAGTACAAATCAATTCTTATACCATAGCATAGAGGTATAAAAGAAGCCTAGATTAGGATGATACAGAGTGAAGTAATCTCTTTCCCTTTTTTTTTTTTTTTTTTTTTTTTTAAGAATTTCAACTGATAGCGTCTAGTAAAATATACAGAGTGAAGTAATCTCTTTCCCTTTTTTTTTTTTTTTTTTTTTTTTTAAGAATTTCAACTGATAGCGTCTAGTAAAACAATTCTAGTGACACAAATTAAATCAATTTTTGTCGTAATTATTCTATGTAACAGACTGTGATTGGCTGTTTATCTATGACTATCATATAAACTTTTTTTTTTTTTATGTCACTTATTGTTTAATTGTTACAAAAATTTTGGTACAAACTAAACCAAAATTTTTGTACAGATGAAAAAAAAAAAGTATAAACGATAATACGAATATTATAAAGTAGTATTATTTTAGACGAAGTGAGGGATGGACCGCAGTAAAGCACTGGCGCAGTTTCGTAACAAACACTGGTTGGTTGTTTCTGACAAGGTTAAATTCTCCAGGTGGTTTTCTTTAAAACTACAAGCTGGATTTGGCTATTATCGATAATGATTGGTATTTAAAATATGCCTATGGTCGTTTGGTCCATTATTATACTGATTTATAATAAGATGGAGCATATATAGTGTAGTCAGATGCGTGTCTAATGCACTTTAAAATAGTCCTTTTATCTTCTTCTTTTGGTAGTTAATAATGCTTCATCTAACAAAATCAACCAGTCAAAAACATAACAGTACGATTATAATACAGATTTGAGGCTTTTTTTCATATATGAATAATACAGATTTGAGTTATCTTAAGCAAGACTGCAAACCAAAATAGCTGCATTGGAGTGTTCAATATAGATTACAAAGTGTTCCACTTTTTTTTTGAGCAAAACTAGAGCACTAATAAGTATTGCTAAATAGTTATATAGCTATTTTTAGCCCTACTAAATATTAAAATGTACCCTGTAATAGTGGTGCCAAATATATATTTTTTGGCTCTACAGCCCAGTTACTTTTGGTTGTGCACTATAACTGAAAGGTAAAAATATATATATATATATATTTTACGTTCACACTGCTTTTGTTTCTCTCCTCACTACCTCTCCGTGTCTCTCCCAATGTCTACCATACATTCACACTACTTTTGATTGTGGTAGTATTTGTGTTTTGGTAGTTGAATCAAATATTATTTTATTATATTAAAAACTAAAATAAAATCATTGCTATTGAATGTGAGAAGAGAAAATAAATAAAATTATTTTTTTAGCATTAAAAAACTATAAAAATTTGACTCCATGTGAATGATCTAAGTGTTGCACTCTTTTCCCAATAGTATCAGGGCATTTGTTGATCTCTCGAAAAGGCAGGCCAACACAGTCTAAGCTAGGCCCAATTACGAAAGCAATAATTGGTTTTTGGATTTTGGGAATTAATTCGAGATTCTGTGAAGTATTCATGCCTGGGCCATATGTTTAACCCAATAAGCAAAGCTTCCCAGTTATTATCGCCAGATTTCTAAGCTTACTCGAATATAAACCCAGACCCGATTCTCAAAAAAAAAAAAAAAGAATATAAACCCAGACCCCATTTAATTTGGGCTTGGTGATCACATTGTAGCCCATTTACAAATAGTAGCATCCCTATTAATCTATTATAGAAAAGAAGGAGATGCAAGCAGACAAATCACAATATATATCCAAAGGACTACGTGTCCTTGTAGTTGTAGTACAATTCTATTAACTGTATAATTATTAGTGGCTATGCCTCTACCGTATTTGGTTTCGTGAGTTTTTTTTTTTTTTTTTTTTTAGTAATTGGCTTTTGTTTTGTTTTTTTTTCTTTTTTTTTAAATATTTATGTAAGCTGGTATATATATTATTATATTGACACAATAAATTTCATTATATTTTCATAATTATTGATATGTCAATTTCTTACCAATCAAAATAAAATAATAAAATATAAGATTATGACCAACTACAACTAAAATAAATGTTTTGAAAAAATGTTACAACACTTATTGTGCAGTGCTTTTGCTTTATCGGGAATGCGCGTATGCACTGTAGCTACAGTGCTTTTGGTTTGGTTAACTAGTCGCTACAGTGTCTAATTTTTTTTTTTTTTTTTTT
>NW_027069851.1:704454-713042 GCF_002906115.3 Quercus suber | reverse complement strand
TTTTTTTTTTTTTTAAGAATTTCAACTGATAGCGTCTAGTAAAACAATTCTAGTGACACAAATTAAATCAATTTTTGTCGTAATTATTCTATGTAACAGACTGTGATTGGCTGTTTATCTATGACTATCATATAAACTTTTTTTTTTTTTATGTCACTTATTGTTTAATTGTTACAAAAATTTTGGTACAAACTAAACCAAAATTTTTGTACAGATGAAAAAAAAAAAGTATAAACGATAATACGAATATTATAAAGTAGTATTATTTTAGACGAAGTGAGGGATGGACCGCAGTAAAGCACTGGCGCAGTTTCGTAACAAACACTGGTTGGTTGTTTCTGACAAGGTTAAATTCTCCAGGTGGTTTTCTTTAAAACTACAAGCTGGATTTGGCTATTATCGATAATGATTGGTATTTAAAATATGCCTATGGTCGTTTGGTCCATTATTATACTGATTTATAATAAGATGGAGCATATATAGTGTAGTCAGATGCGTGTCTAATGCACTTTAAAATAGTCCTTTTATCTTCTTCTTTTGGTAGTTAATAATGCTTCATCTAACAAAATCAACCAGTCAAAAACATAACAGTACGATTATAATACAGATTTGAGGCTTTTTTTCATATATGAATAATACAGATTTGAGTTATCTTAAGCAAGACTGCAAACCAAAATAGCTGCATTGGAGTGTTCAATATAGATTACAAAGTGTTCCACTTTTTTTTTGAGCAAAACTAGAGCACTAATAAGTATTGCTAAATAGTTATATAGCTATTTTTAGCCCTACTAAATATTAAAATGTACCCTGTAATAGTGGTGCCAAATATATATTTTTTGGCTCTACAGCCCAGTTACTTTTGGTTGTGCACTATAACTGAAAGGTAAAAATATATATATATATATATTTTACGTTCACACTGCTTTTGTTTCTCTCCTCACTACCTCTCCGTGTCTCTCCCAATGTCTACCATACATTCACACTACTTTTGATTGTGGTAGTATTTGTGTTTTGGTAGTTGAATCAAATATTATTTTATTATATTAAAAACTAAAATAAAATCATTGCTATTGAATGTGAGAAGAGAAAATAAATAAAATTATTTTTTTAGCATTAAAAAACTATAAAAATTTGACTCCATGTGAATGATCTAAGTGTTGCACTCTTTTCCCAATAGTATCAGGGCATTTGTTGATCTCTCGAAAAGGCAGGCCAACACAGTCTAAGCTAGGCCCAATTACGAAAGCAATAATTGGTTTTTGGATTTTGGGAATTAATTCGAGATTCTGTGAAGTATTCATGCCTGGGCCATATGTTTAACCCAATAAGCAAAGCTTCCCAGTTATTATCGCCAGATTTCTAAGCTTACTCGAATATAAACCCAGACCCGATTCTCAAAAAAAAAAAAAAAGAATATAAACCCAGACCCCATTTAATTTGGGCTTGGTGATCACATTGTAGCCCATTTACAAATAGTAGCATCCCTATTAATCTATTATAGAAAAGAAGGAGATGCAAGCAGACAAATCACAATATATATCCAAAGGACTACGTGTCCTTGTAGTTGTAGTACAATTCTATTAACTGTATAATTATTAGTGGCTATGCCTCTACCGTATTTGGTTTCGTGAGTTTTTTTTTTTTTTTTTTTTTAGTAATTGGCTTTTGTTTTGTTTTTTTTTCTTTTTTTTTAAATATTTATGTAAGCTGGTATATATATTATTATATTGACACAATAAATTTCATTATATTTTCATAATTATTGATATGTCAATTTCTTACCAATCAAAATAAAATAATAAAATATAAGATTATGACCAACTACAACTAAAATAAATGTTTTGAAAAAATGTTACAACACTTATTGTGCAGTGCTTTTGCTTTATCGGGAATGCGCGTATGCACTGTAGCTACAGTGCTTTTGGTTTGGTTAACTAGTCGCTACAGTGTCTAATTTTTTTTTTTTTTTTTTGTAGTAATCGGTTTTTTTTTTCTTTTAAATATTTATGTAAGCTGGTATATATATTATTATATTAACACAACAAATTTTACAAGATTTTTACAATTATTGATGTGTCAATTTTTTACAAGTCACAATAAGATAATAAAATATGAGACTGTAATCAATCATAACTAAAAATAAATGTTTTAAGAAAATGTTACAACACTTATTGTGCAGTGCTTTTACTTTATTCAACTGGCACTATAGTTACAGTGCCTAATTTTTTTTTAAAGATATTTATATAAGCTGGTATATATATTATTATACTAACACAACAAATTTCACAATATTTTCACAATTATTGCCGTGTCAATTTCTTACTAGTCGAAATATAATAATAAAATATAAGACTGTGACCAAGCACAATTAAAATTAAATTTTTAGAGAAAATGTTACAACACTTATTGTGCAGTGCTTTTGGTTTATTCAACTAACACAGTAGATACAGTGCCTAATTTTTTTTTTTTTAATTTTTTTTAGTAATCAATTTGTGTTTTTTTTTTTAATATTTATGTAAGCTGTTATATATATTGTTATACTAACACAACAAATTTCACAATATTTTTACAATTATTGACATGTCAATTTCTTACAAGTTGAAATAAAATAATAAAATATGAGATTGTGACCAACCACAACTAAAAATAAATGTTTTGAGAAAATATTACAACATTTATTGTTATCACAATATTTTCACAATTGTTGAGATCTCAGTTTTTTATAGATCAAATAAAACATGCTAAGTCCACAATATGTTAACATTAATTTCTACAGTGCCTAAAGTTTTTTTTTTTTTTTTTTGTTCAATCATCGGTTTGTGTTTTTTTTTTCTTTTTAAATATTTATGTAAGCTGACATATCTATTTACTATATAAAAAGAGCCAAAAACTCATGAATAGTATTTTTTTTTTTTGGTTTATTCAATTAGTGAGGTGCACTATTTGTTTTCTTTCTTTTTTTTTTTTTTTTTTCTTCAAGTATGCTAGTTGGTTTGAGCTTTGTTTTTGTTTTTTGTCTTTTCTTTATTTTTTTTAAGATCTTTATATGTTTACTTTGTACTTGCAATGCAAGTTTACATTGTAAATATACAAAAGTGATTAATATTATACACATTTGCACAAAAAATGGTAAATATTGTACAAATTTTGTAAATGTGTACAAATTTTGCCAATTTTTTTGTGTCTACAATATAAATTTATATTGTAATTAAGTACAATGTATACATAGAGATATTGTGAAAATATTAGGACACATGTGTTAATTCCTTATGGGTCAAAATAAAATAAAATAAAATAATAAAATATTATACCTAGATCTAGCACAACTAAAAATGTCGTAACATATTATTGTTATTACAATATATTCACAACTATTGAGATGTAAGTTATAGGTCAAAATAAAATAATAAAATATTGGACTGGGATTCGTTACGATCTTATACGAATGAGATTAACTTTTTATGACATAATTATCAAAATTCTTAAATTAATATCTCTTTTGATTAATGTAAATCTCTATGTATTTTAAAAATCAAATTATTTATATCTTTATTTTATAATATTAATAAAATTTAGAATTGATCTTAATCACTACTTCTTCTTTTTTCCATGGTTAGCGCGTGCCTTGCACGTGCTACCCTAACTAGTATTTAAAAATAGCTATAATGGAATGTAGCAAGCAACTCAAAGGATAAAGAGCATTTCCATTAGGCGTAAAAAAAAAATGTTATTTTAACATATTAAAAAGGCTACTTTATTATTTTAACATATCATTTTACAATTTACCGTACATCATATCTTCTATCATTCCATTCTATATATTAAAATAATATATAGAAATATTAAAATAACATTAAAAAAAAAAAAAAACAACCACAGCCACTCTCACCCAATTTTTTTTTTTTTTTTTTTTTTTTTTTTTTTTTTTTTTTTTTTTTTTTTTTTTTTTTTTTTGAGAAAGAAACACTAACTCTAGATATTTAGACCCCAAATTGGTTATGGCTAATTTCGGTTTTTAGCCAATTGAACAATTTAAGTCCCAAGTGTGTATGTGATTAGAAAATTAACATTAGCATGCATGGAATAACAAAAATAAAAAAACAACCATTGAAAATCACAATCATCATACACGGATGTGTTATCAAAGGAAACGAAAATGCTAGTGAGATTTTTTACAATGAGGTGTGAGCAAATCAGTATTGGAGTGGTAGAGGAAATAACCAAGGTTTTGAAACCCGAACCGTTCATTGAATCATAAAAGGGAGAGGTTCAAGATTTTTAAGATCGAACTAAGGTTGAGCTGGGATTGAACCGTGATGACGTCATAATTAATTTAATAATTATTTAAATATAAATAAATATATCAAATTTGAAAATATTAGCAAAATTTACTAAAAATATCTTAAAAATTGAACAAAATACATAAAACAGTACATTATAAGGTTAATAAAAAATAGTACAACATAAATAAGCATAAAAAGAAATTTTTATAATAATCTTTTAAGAGAAATCATTTCAATTAACTAAAAACGACTTTTAAAATAAATTCATAAATTGCATAGGTATTATTCTTGAATAAAAAGTTAATTTAGTAATATTTAATATGTTGAGAAAGATGACATAGAAGTTTAGAAACTATAAATCATGTAAGTTTTCTTATCAAAAAAAAAAAATCATGTAAATTTAATATAAATTTAATAGTATTGCATATTAGCTCCCAAGAAGAGCACTTGGTCCATAGGTCATGGCTTCAATATTGCTTATAAGGTGTGAGAGCTTAAGTTCGGATCTTGGCAGTCAACTCTTAAAAGACAAAAATCATTTGATAAGAAAGAGGAAGTTGATTTCTTTATTTTTCTTAACATATATATTAATAATGTCTGGTTAATATGTACCTTTTGGGTATACATTAATCATTAATTTTAGGAAATATTTTATGAAAAATTGAAATAACTATCAAGAAATTTAGTTACTTTTTCATTTTTCCATAAAAATTTTCCTAAAATAGTTTTACTAATTTATGCCCTAAGCTAGGTTAATAAAACTCAACTAATATAGACTAGTAAAATATCAATGCTTTGGATTTAAAAAAAAAAAAAAAAACACAATAATAAGCATTAGTGAGATATATCACATGAAACAAAGCCCACTATGAATAAATCCAATCAACACACCCTTAACACCCCCAATGGTGTTGCGCACAAAATTTGCAACTGAAATTGAAGCAATTTTGGAGCTCTGAAATGCCAACTTTTCAAGTAAGACACTATTTCAAACCCAAGTAAAATCACAAACGTGCATAAGAACATTTTGATGCAGAAATAGAACTTGGTTTTGATGCATGTTGGGTTCTCTTTCTCTCTTTCAATTCTAGTTTTTCTAGTAAAAATGTCCCATCTTCCTCTACTATTCATAATTTTTCCTCAACTTCTTCTCTTTTTTTGTCCTCCAAATCAAAACCACCTTGATCTCCCAATTACTTCAGTTAAAATCAAAACCCAATTGTGCCCACGCCCGATGTAGACTTTGCCGCCAAAATATATATATATATATATATATATATCAAGACATTTATTACTAACTAGACCACAACCACACAACCATACATGAACAAGTGCTCTTCAATATTGATATATGAAACCCTAGATTCTCTCAAACTCCAAAAATCCCTAATTTTACAACCAATTCTCTTTTGTGCTTCTCTTTCTTTGTTGGCTCTTTGACTTTAGAACTCTAATCCAGTGAGTATGTGTTTGTTTTTTCGATGCTTCTCTCTTTTTCTCACTCTCACTCAAGTTTTTGATTTAAGAACTGTTTAATTTGATGGTGGAAGGCAATAGAGGTTATGGCCTATTGGAGATGAGATAAATATAAAAGTTTCCTTTATAATTTCTTGTGTGAGTAGATTTGATTTATTGAAAATTTGGTTTAGATTTGTCCAATATAATGGTGAAAAAAAAAGGTCCTATTATGTGTCTTAAAAGTGTTTTTCCTAAAGGAAAGGGAAATGTAGGTTACATATGTTTAACGGAAATCACTTATGATGTTTAAGTAATATTTTTCAAATTGCGAGAATACGTTATTAAAATCGGTCTAACCACAAATGTGTTAACAGTAATTGACCCTATAATGAAAGTTAACATAAGAGTATCCTTTAAATAAACGGATTTCAATCATATTCATATGTCCAAAAGACTTATCGTTTGGATTTCTTGACAATAAGAACTATTGAGAGAGAGAGAGAGAGAGAGAGAGAGAGAGAGAGAGAGAGAGGATTAAGTTAACTTTATGTATGATAATTCTGGAAAATCAGTGGGTTAGAAATCTTCGGACTTCGACAATCTTCAGGGTTAAATCCTGCAAAACCAAATTTAATCAGAGAAAAGACCGGTGGAGACCGGCCTATGGTCCTCCGATGGTGAAGTTAGTGGGCTGGAATCAAGAAGAAAAGTTTCTAAATGTTTATCCTTCTCTCTCAAAAGAAAAAAGTCAGGATCCCTTACCTCTATGTAGAGAAGTGTTTATATAGTGTATGGAATGGTTATTTGCTCTTATAACCATTCCAATTGTCGAGGAGTTCACCAAAATCGAAGGTAACTTCCATAACTTCCATGGAAGTTACTTTATCTGAATCCGTGCTTTATCACGAGCAATGGAGGTTTTGATTTATAGGTTAGGTCCAAGTCATGAATATTTGGCTCGTCCGTCCCTAATTGAGGGCGGACATGCCTCAGTATGAAAATTCTTGCCTTGTTCGTCCTTCGGGATGGACGAGGCCTCGTCCGTCCTCATCCAATTTATGACGGACGAGGTAATACGGCTGCACCCGTCCTTCTTTCTCTTTCCTAGGATGAGCCATATGGACAATTTTTAATGTGATATTTTATAGCATCATCAGCTGCCCCCTTGTCCATGGGTCGTCCAAAGACAGGTAAGACGTGTGTTGGTAGCAGCTTGGTGTGCCATGTGTCATGAATTCGTTGGTGGAAAAATCTCGCCGATTGATCTAACCGAGGAGTATGCCACGTGTCTCTTGCTGATTCAGTTATGTCGCTTCAGATGCCTGAGTTTGTTCCCTATAAATAGTGGAATACCTTCGGTACTCTCTTCATTTCTGAAATTTCTTCCCTTGTCCTTCCTCATCCTAGATATTCGTCTAGAAGCTTCTCGCGTCTATAGCCTTCCTTCGTTCTAGATACAGGTATTTCTCTTTTTCTCGTCCTTAGTTTTCCTATTAAAATGGTAGACATTGTACTTTCCTCGTCTAGTGATAGTGTAGATAAGGCTATAGACGAATATAATGACGAGAGTAGTTATGATAGTTCCAGTAGCAATATTGACAGTAGTGGGGGGAATACCACGGATGAGGAGTACATCTCTGGCGTCCCTGGGCTTCCTATGGAAGTTATACAGGAACAGCTTAGGAAGGCCTTAGGGTCTCAAGCTGGTACTTCGTCCACTGCCCTTCGTTCTGGTCCTTTAGACGAGGAGGAGGTCACTGTATATAGTTGTGCAATAGATATCCCTTCCAGGACAGACGAGCAGAGACTAAAAAACCTTAAGGAGTGGTACCAAATCCTAGACGAGTTTAACCCTAGGTTGCCCGTCCGAGGAGAATGGTGTTGCAACCCTCACTTCGGGATTGGCGTCTATGAGGCTTACCTCTTGGGGGGTTTAAGATTCCCTTTAAACGCCTTTACTAGGGAGTTGTTAATTAGGTTAGGTTTAGGAATATGCCAATTCAACCCAAATGCATGGAGACTAATCGTCTCAATGCAAGTTTTGTGGGGTGAAGCATTTGGAAGGGACCGTCCTCTTACTGTGGACGAGTTCCTTTATTGTTACAAACCTTCAGAGATACATTAATCCCCTGGCTTCCATCAGTTTACAGCCAGGGGTAAAGATTGTAGGTTGATCAAGTCCTTGGCCTCGTCTGACAGAAAATGGAAGACGGAATTTTTCTTCGTCTCCGGCTTTTGGGCTGGGAATCCTGTAGACGTTGGCCGGGACTCGTTTGGCCGTTATACCAGGGACCTAGGAAACTTTCGTCATGAGGGTAAGTTGTTCCCCTTTTTCCTTTCATTTTTCTCTTTATATTCTTTTTTTTTTTTTTTTAAATGTCAATGATCAATTAACAGGAGTGTTTGTTTCATTTCAGCTGTTGAACGACCGTCCTTAAGCAAATTTTTCCGTGACCGCGTCCACAGAGCTCGTCTTCACGTGGATAGGGACTTCCACTCTTTGGTTTCGCTTAGACGTCTTGCCAAGTGGGGGTTGGGTCCTAATCCATCCGACGAAGCAATTGCACACGAAGTCACTGTTAGAAGAAGTAAGTCTTAAGTTCCTAACGTCTTTACACATTGCTTGCTTTGTTTTTTTTATTCTAAAGGTGTTTTTACCACTCTTTTTTTTTTTTTTTTTTTTTTTTTTTTTTTTTTTTTTTTTAGGAATGGCTACAATGAAAGGGAATAAGGGAAAGACGTGGCTGCTGAGGGGGATCGTCCTGAGGGCGATGTTCGAACTCGTCCTACATGGGGAGAAAAGGAAGACGTGTCAAAGAACGTGGATTTGGGAATCTCCCCAGTCGA